>NC_143133.1:22890909-23042424 GCF_059928025.1 Delphinapterus leucas
GTTTAACACGTTGGCAGACTGGACATTGTAAAATAACAGACTTAATGAGATCCATAGTTAAAGAAATACCTCGATGCTGGGCCCACTGGTATATAGCTTTTTCTCCCAGACGGCCACGTTTTTGGTGTGCCCAAAGTGCCAAACCTTTGAGCTCACTGGAGTCTGGATCGACTTCCACTGTCTGTATCTGAGTTTGTTCGTCTGTAATTGAGTTATACCATCGTTCCGTGGAATTGGGAGTGCTATGAGTGTCCACATGAAAAACTGAAACGTTAGTTTTCTGCACAATTTCCCAAATATCTGCCCATAGTTCTTTTCCCCACAACTCTTTTGAATGAATTTGCCAATTATTTCTAACCCACATTGGAGCTGCTAATCCATTGGCTACAGACCATGAATCAGTATAAATATGACATTCTGTTAAGTTTTCTTGTTTTAAGACTTGATATACTGCATATAGTTCAGCGAATTGGTTGTTTTTTCCCTCTCCAGTAGTAGTTAACAGTTTAGTTGTGACTGGATTGTAGGCTACTGCTTTCCAGGAACGAACAGATCCTATGTATTTTGCTAAACCATCTGTAAACCAGGCATTTTCTGTCTCGGTTAAAGAATAAAAGGGCTTTCCCCATTTTACAGGCAACTCGGTTATCTCAGGTTTAATCATGAATTCTTGCTCAAGGCTTTCAATGGGAATTTCAGAATTTTTTTTTTCTTTTGTAAGGCAACAACCCCATATGGCCTGGGTTTAGCCCGGTCCTGAATATACCATTTCCATTTGATGATATTAGACTCCTAGGCGTGCCCAATTCTGTGGGTCTTTGGTGAGCTTAAAATCCATTGCATAATCAGCACTTGAGGCCTTAATATGACAGTATGACCCACGGTTATTTGTTCAGTATCAATTAAAGCCCAATAACAAGCTAACAACTGTTTTTCAAAGGTAGTATAATTTTTCCCGGTCTCTGGAAACTTTCAACTCCAGAAGCCGAAAGGCACTCTTTTGCTCTGTTGCTTCTGCCATAAGCTCCAGTTGGCATATAGGCCTCACTGATAGACACATGTAATCCTATGTCCCCTGGTTGTAGGTCACGGGGCATCTGATCTCCATCCAAAGATAGACTACTGAGATAAGCTTTAGAATAATTCAATTAAACTTTTTAGCAATAAAACATAACAGCAAGGAACTATCTGGGAAGTGAATCTTGGTAAACACAGACCTCAATTAACAAAACTAGAATTTAATATTCAGTGAAACATAATTTTTTTTTCCTCCATTGTGAGGGCATTAACCCTGCAGCCAGGGAAGGCTTTATCCCATCAAAAAAGGAGAATGAGGTTTGTCAGGGAGCCTGGAAAGCCCAAGTGGCTGTCTTGGATTTCCCATAGCCCTCACTGTTTGATTTACAGCTATTGTTTACCCATTTAAAATTTTCTGACTTATGGGTAGACCGTTGCCATGTTACAAGGACAACAGGATAGCAAAAGTCTGACAATGAGGGGTTAATTTTTTGTAGAAGCAGAATAAGCTTTATCTACATGTGCCATAATCTTCACAGATCATTGCAAAATAATACTTACTTTACCAAAGTAACAATACAAGATTTCAAAGGCAAATATAGAACAGATCACTTCAGAGGTAAAGAAACTTAAAATCTGTTATCAAAGGCAGTTCAACATCTCCAGAAAATTTGTACCATGCATAAAACTCTTTTCTCGGGGTCCACTTTCCACAAAACTTTTTTTTTTTTATCACTTTCTGTATCCATCATTTTATTTTTGCATTCAGAAACAACCACCTGTAAGTCAGACCTACTTTCTTTTTCCTTAATCAAATGCAATTCCATTCCTCATACCTTTTTTACTAAAAACACATGTCCTACATTCCTTAAGCAACCATGAACTGTCCTTTATATCAGCACCCTGTAGATTGGTAAACATAAATCACCCGAAGCTCTTATCTCATTTGCATTTTCTTTCCTTACAATTTTCTTCACATTGAGTTACTTTCCTTGCTGACAAATTTGTTGCAGATATAAGATCTTATTTAGCTTATATTAAACCTAGGCACAATAAAAGTATTATACTTAATATTGATGACTCCTATGACATGTCTATGTTAATTAGATTAACAAACATTAATACCAGATATTGATTTAATACTGAATATTTCCCGGTTCATGTGACCCTGAAATTCATTTAGCTTAATTTCTCTTGTATTTAGAATTGTTTGATTTGTAAGCACTTACTTTTCTTTAAGCCAATTAAATAGAGCTCATTTATCACTTCACCTTAGCAATATTATCCAAAGACACATACTGAGACATACACATATGCCCAGACAGACAGAGCCCTCATAGGTTTATTTCGATATTTAGCTTATGCAACCTTTATAGCAGCTTTTCTTGCTACCGACTGGAAAGTGGAGACTTAGCTAAGGTAATTTTGACATTGTAACATGGACAGACATCCTTGCAAACCTCATGATTTTTCTCCAGTTTGGTTTCATTTCTACCACTTTTAATCTGGCTTCATGTACTTTACAGTAGGCAGAGAGGGGGATCCAGCCTCTCCGACGCAGCGCAGTACATTTTTGTCCTTTCTCAATTGGCAGGAGCCGCAAGCATTCACTGACTTATAAAGGTTTGGCCCGCTTTAATTTAGACTCCCGCTTCTCACACAGTCCTGTCGATATACCCCATTCTGCCGCTAATGAGCTGTAAGGGAGCTCGTCCCATCCTGGAATAAAAGCCTGATCAACTTTAACTTCCTTCTTTTTAAAGAGGGGCATTTAGCTCTGTGAATCCTGCTTACAGCGCCAATTAATGTTTTGCCGAAAGACTGCTTTCAGTTTTAAGGTTCGTTGGATTCACTGGCAAAATAACCACTCGTTTCACACAAATAAACAGCTTTAATCAATTCTTCAATGAAAGGTGATTTAACTTAATTTTAATATACAATCATTAGAAGGAAAAGAATAAGAATTTTAGAGAAACATAACAGTGTATACATCACCGAATTGGGCCGACACCTACTTCCAGATCCCAACAGCAGCTGGGAAGTCCCGAGTGACAGCAGTCTGGAGCCCCATATGGGAAGGGTCCCGGGTGGTGCGTCCACCCCACGGGTGAGACTTCAGATTGGAGTTCTGGGGGCTTCTGTTTATAATTTCTGGCCTCAAACTGATATCAAATGCAGCTCTGGATTCACTTTAAATGAATGCTCTTGGTTTTACCATGTGAGTCACAAGATTTTCTAGACCCCGGGGGACTGGCCAGGTCCCCAAAGCTCAAGAACTTCCAAGACCCCCTCCCTTTCTTATCATAAGCGCTGCTTGACTTGCTAGCAGCGATCGTTAGGTGGGCAAGCAGGCGCGCAGTCCAGGCAGGGTCACAGGCAGAGGCCTGCTTCTGCCTCTGAAGCCTGAACAAGACTATTTTACTAGTTTTCCCATCGTCCAGGTATAAGATTTCATTCATTATTTTTTCCTTTTGTTTTCCCCTTTGAATTATGGCATAGCTTTTTCTATCTGCCTTTTCCACATCTGTAGGAACCATCTGTTCTGGTTGCTCAGTTTGTTCCATCTTCTCCAACCTTTTGTGTCTCCTTTAGTGGGTTGTGGTTTTTATTTACCCACTTATATCAATCAGGATTTAATGTGACCCTTCAGCAGCCATGCAAGTCACTGTGTTCAGTTTCTTTGGTAGTAGGGGACAAAAGGCAGTGCAAGATGGAGTTGAGTTGGTGGTGGTGGTGGCGGTGGTAGTGGTGTGTGTGTGTGTGTGTGTGTGTGTGTGTGTGTGTGTGAATGACCAGTAGGCAGTCTGAGATATTTCTTTTGAATTATTTTGGGAAGAACTCTGTTTTCAAGTAAAAGTGAGGTGGGGTTCTCCTAGGCACAGCAGTGTTATCTCCTGACCGCGCCGCTAGTGTGAGGGAGAAGCAGGACAGAAACGGATAAGGACAGTGAGGGAGTCCCTCAGGCAAGCCAACTGGCTCCCCCCGGGTTGTCTTTCCCCACATCTGCTCAACAGGCAAGTGTCTTCCCATGGCCCATCATCTTGGTTTACTCCTTCTCCTGCTATAGCACTGTACTTGCTTTCCAAAGACGTCCAAAAGCTCTCTATGTTAGTTACGGTGAAGTAGGGGTGTTGTAACAAAAAGGTCCAAAACCGGAATGGCCTAAAAAGCAAGTTTATTTCTCTCTCACTTAACTGAGATGAGTGATCTAGAGCAAGAGCCAGCTCTGCTCTGCACAAATGCTTCCTTCCCTCGGGTGATTGGCATCAGGATGATGAAAGCTGAGTTACCGTGGACTGTGCCTGTGGGAAAGGGAAGAGCTTGGGGTACATGCATGATTGTAAGCCAGGCCTGGAAGTGCCACCCATCACCCCTACAAACATTCCATTCATCAGAACTCAGCCAGTGGCAACACGTGGCATAAAGACTGCAAGGAAGGAAGTATATTCTCTGGTTGGCAGCCCTGAACTAGCTAAACTCTATTTCTGTGGAAGAAGAAGAAATTGGACTTTTAGTCCAGTGAGACACCTTAATCATAGTATTCCAACTTTTCTAGAACTGAATCCAATGGTTCACTTGTTATTTTATTAGTTGCATCAATCACTCCAGCAAGGAGTTGGGAGGGAGAGAGGGTTGATAGCACCTCACATAGCCAGAACATTGGATAGTTTCTCACTAATGACTACATGAACCTGCTGCTGGGATGGCACCTTATTATTAGGACCTATTAGCACTCTGTAGTGATTATGTAATTTATAGGATAAGTAGAACACCTTTGATAACAAGAGGGCACTACTAATAAGCACACTAGCACACTGGGAAAGCTGCAATGGCACCCTATCTATTAAGTTCTTGACTCTTAAGACTGAAAAAATCATTTTTCTTATGGTATTATTCTTTTGCTGTAAAATTTAAGCTAAGGATGGGGAGGTTATTATCAACCAAACAAGGGCCATTTCTGCAGATTTCCATTTTACTCCTACTGACCACATGGTCTCTAGGACTAAATAAGAGAGCCCTGAGTCACAGGCTTATGCACAATTGAAAGAACAAGTCATCTTGCAGCTTTCAAGCTGCTTTCACATACACTGTCTCTTTTGACTGTCACACGAATGCTACGTGGTGAGTGGTATTATTGTCTCTATTGCATTCATGAAGAAGAGACCCAGGCTGATTAAGCTGATGAAATGGTAGACCCAGAACCAGACTTTACATCTCCTTCTTCCAGTGGCTATGCTCTTTCACTGTGGCAGGCGGTTTGCTCTCATTCTGACAGCAGCCTTTCTTTTGAGCGGATTTATCAGCAAGAATGAAATGTATTCAGTTCCTTGAAGTATTAGCTGAAGAGCAGATGCTGGAGGCTGGCAATATTGTCTTTGGAGTTAAGAACCAAAGAGACAATCAGGTGCTCACCATTCTCCTCCACCTCATTTTCCATTATGGATAAATGTGTGGAATTGGTTTCTAGAAAGAGACATTTACAGTTTTCCTTCATTGTCATTCCTTCTTTATTAATAGTAATTGGTCATGTCCCTTAAATAGATACTCTTTTTGTTATTCTTTTTCCTCAGAATTGTTTTTCAAAAAAATTTAAACTCTTGGGAGAGTATTTTGAGGCTAAAATGTTATAATATAGTGTTTTGTTGAATATTTTATGAATACTTTTAAACCAACTTGAGTATGTCACAAATACAAATATTCTGATTACGTGGCTATTGTTTGTTCTTCTATTTATTCATAGTTTCTAATACTCTCTATTTTTCATTCTGTTTATAAAATTATAAAATACAACGTCTGACAGAGATCTTAGAGATCAAATAATTTGTCTCCCAAAGCCCCGTTTTATAGGTGAAGGCAGTATCCAGATATCTAATTTCCTTCCAAACAGGAAAAAAACAAAAACAAACAAGAAAGAACAACTAAACCAAACCAAAGATACCCAATATTCAATGAAAAATAAACTGTAAGGATCATAAAATAATAAATCTTTAGTGTAGTTGCTTTATTCAATTGAAATCCAACTCTTTTATTTCAGTTTTACTTGCTGGTATTGGGGCTATCCCAGACGTAGAATAGTTTCTAGAAATTACAAGTTTTAAAATCATTTGACTACATCTCTTTTACAACGCCATCAATGGTTCTAATTTTTTCATGTCTTTAACTTCCTGAAAATTCTTACAAATTCTTATAATCCACATCACCACAAAAAGAATGTATTAGAAGACTGGTCTTCATGTCTAGGAGACACTGTTAGTGCCTTGCCCCTCTCTCTTAGGCATTTACCATTCCTGGGCACGCTGGTGTCTTCTTACTGCAAACAGCTGCCACTCTCATCCAGAGGCTTTCTCTGTTTGCAGAAGTAACCTTGGTTTCCTGAGCAGGGAAAGCCAGAGGTGCCAGGCAGTAAAAGCTCCTAGGAGCAGCCCTCAACCTGTCCTAGATGGGAGTGTATTAGACCCAGGTTATTTGAAAGTCCACAAATAGTGGTGCTGGCAGAAGTACTGCAAGCAGAGAACACCATCTATGCCAAGAAAATGTATGTAATCCTGTGAGGATGAAGCACTGCACCCCATGGGAAGGTTCAGTGTAATCGGTTAACCTTCTACAAGGCAGCTGGAGGGTCCTGCCAGAAATACTGACATTTCAGGGGCTCAGTATTGGCCTGGCCTCTACTGCTGGCAGGTTGGGCAGTTAGCACTGGTGGTATCCTGTAGCTGAACTCATGTATGGCCTCCATCCTAACGCCTTGATCAAGTCATGTGAAGCTCCACTGAATAAGGACCACAAGTGGCTGGGGAAGAAAACTGTCTGACATCCTTAGGATGGATCAGACTGTGCTCCTGTTACTGAGAGCCTACTCTGCATTGATTGTGCCCTCCAGTGGCATTCACATGTCACATGATCTTTGTATTCTGAAACCATTCTGCCCCTATACATATCTTTCCCCAGACATCCTTATCACACATTTTCCAATTTTATTTTTTCCAAGTTCATAATTTCCCAGGTAGTCCAAAGTTTTCCTCCCCTGCCTTTCAGGGCTACGTCGGAATGTGGTTGTAGCACAGTGGCTCAAAGGGTGAATAGAGGAAGGAGCAGCACAAAAACAGAGACAATTACGGCCTTCTCTTGGTGTAGTATACTAGTGTCTTCTCCTTCAGATCCTGTCAGTGAAATCCTACACAGAAAACTAACAGTTTTCAAAAGAAACAACCAAAAAATATCACAATAATTTTCAAAATTTCTGAACATTTAGCCAAGTTTTTATAAGTAGACATAAACTTTCTACACTTAAAAAATATCAAAACACAGCAAAGTACGATCATTTTTCCCCAGGAAAGAACCCCACCTTAATCAATTCAACAAATATTAGTTATTAATACATGACTAATACTCTGTTGGCCTACTTTTTTTTTTTTTTTTCCTGTACGCGGGCCTCTCAGTGTTGTGGCCTCTCCTGTTGCGGAGTACAGGCTCCGGACGCAGGCTCAGCGGCCATGGCTCACGGGCCCAGCCGCTCCACGGCATGTGGGATCTTCCCAGGCCGGGGCACGAACCCGTGTTCCCTGCATCGGCAGACGGACTCTCTGCACCACCAGGGAGGCCCTGGTCTACTCTTTGAGTATAGTACTGTACAGTAGAACTTTCTGCAATGATGCTAATATTCTATATCTGTCCCATCCAATATGAGAGCCACAAGCCATATGTGGCTATTGAACACTTTAAAATGTGGCTAGAGTGACTGAGGGATTGCACTTTAAATTTTATTTCATTTTAATGCAGCTAAATTTAAAATTAAATCATCACATGTGGCTACTGTCTGTTACAGAGCACAGCAATAGATTAATGGTTTTAAACATTTTGCTAATTTGCAAGAATTTTCTCCCATTTTGTAGGTTGTCTTTCCCTCTTTTGTTTCCTTTGTTATACAGAAGCTCTTTAGTTTTTTGTGTGTTTTTTCCTTTTGTTGCCTGTTTTTTTTCCTTTTTGTCTTTTTTTTTTTTTCCTTTTGTTGCCTGATTTTGATGTCATATCCATGAAATACTTGTCAAGACCAAAGTCATGAAGCTTTCTCCTATATTTTCTTCTAGGAGTTTTACAGTTTCAGGTTTAAATCAATTTTAAGTTGTTTTTTGTGTATGGTGTAAGATGAGCCCAATTGCATTCTTTGGCATGTGCTATCTAGTTTTTCCAACACTCTTTTTTAAAGTTACTATCCTCTTTCCATTGTGTAGTCTTAGCACCCTTGTCAAAGATCTGTTGACCACATAAATGGGGGCATATTTCTGGGCTCTCTTTTCTGTTCCATTGGTCTATATATGACTGTCTTTATGCCAGTACCATACTATTTTGATTACTGTAACTTTGTAATATATTTTGAAATCAGGACATGTGATACCTACAGCTTGGTTCTTCTTTTTCAAGATTTCTTTAGCTATTCAGAGTCTTTTGTGGTTCCATGTGAATTTTAGAATTGCTTTTTCTATTTCTGTAAAAAATGCCATTGGGATTTTGATAGGAATTGCATTGAATCTGTCCATAACTTTGGGTAGTATGGACATTTTAACAATATTAGTTCTTCCGATCCATGAACATGAGGTATCTTTCCAGTTGTTTTTTTTATTCTTTAATTTCATAAGTGTTTTGTAATTTTCAGTATACAAGTTTTTAATTTTCTTAGTTAACTTTATTCCTAAGTATTTTATTCTTTTGATGTTATTGTAAATGGAAGTTTTCCTAATTTCCTTTTCCAGTAGTTTGTTATTAGTGTGTAGAAACACAACTGATTTTAGTGTCCTGTAACTTTACTGAAGATATCTGATAAGGGGTTAACTTCCAAAATATATAAGGAACTTCTACATCTCAATAGCAAAAAACTAATAACTGTAATAAAAAGCAGGCTAGGGATTTGAGTAATTTCTCCAAAGAAGACATACAAATGGCCAAGTGTATGAAAAAGTGCTCAGTGCCACTAATCATCAGGAAATGCAACTCAAACCACAATGAGATATCACCTCACATCTGTTAGAATGGCTATTTAAAAAAAAAGACAAGTGTTGGTGAGAATGTAGAGAAATTGGAACCCTTGTACACTGCTGGTGGGAATGCAAAATGGTGTAGCTTCTATGGAAAACAATATGGAGGTTCCCCCCCAAATTAAAAATAGATCTACCATATGAAACCTACTTTTTGGTATCTATCTAAAAGAACTGAAATCAGAATCCTGAAGAGATATTAGCACTTCCATGTTAATTGCAGAATTATTCATAATAGCCAAGATGTGGAACCAACCTAAATGTTTATTTACAGATGAATGGACTAAAAAATAGGCATATACATACAATGAACTATTATTCAGTCTTTAAAAAGAAGGAAATCCTGTCATATACAACAATGTGTATGAACCTTGAGGATGTTATGCCGAGTGAAATAAGCTAGTCACAGAAGGACAATTATTGCCTGATTCTACTTACATTAGATCTAAAATAGTCAAAGTCAAAGAAACAGAGTGAAATGGTGTTTGCCAGGGGTCAAAGGTAGGGAGAAATGGGGAGTTGCTCATCAGCTGGTATAAAATTTCAGTTATGCAAGATGAGTGATTTTTAAAGATTTGCTGTATAGCACTGTGCCTATAGATAACAATACTGTATTGTGCACCTAACAATCTGTTAAGGGTGGTAGATCTCATGTTAGATATTCCTATCACAATAAAAACAAAAAGAATATTTCCATAATGAAAGATAAACTAATAGGCAGGTTCAGAACACTTACTGTATTTCAGTGACTCAAAAATATTAACAAAGATAAAAAGACAGACATTTTCTGATAAACTAATTGATTTTCCTTTGTAAAAAATTGGCTTTATTTTTTAGAACAGTTTATAATTTACAGAAAAACTGAGAGTATAGTGTAAGCACGTTCCCATATAACTGCCGTCAGTTTCCCCTTTTACTAACATTGTACATTAATTACAACTAATGAACTGATACTGATATATTATTATTAACTGAAGCCCATACTTTATTCATATTTCCTTAGTTTTTAGCTACTGTCCTTTTTTCTGTTCCAGGATCCCATCCAGGACACATCTCATTTAGTTGTCACAATCCTGGAGGCTCCTCTTGGCTGTCATGGTTTCTTAGCCTTTCCTTGTTTTAGATGACCTTGACAGTTTTGAGGAGTACTGGTCAGGTATTTTGTAGCTAGGCAAGTATTTTTCTATCTTTTTTTTTTTTTTTTTACAAAACTTTATTTTTTTAAATTGAAGTATAGTTGATTTACAATATCATATTAGTTTCAGGTGTACAGCATGGTGATTCAGTGTTTTTATAGACTATACTCCATTAAAAGTTATTACAAAAGAATGGCTATAATTACCTGTGACGTACAATGTATCCTTGTAGCACTATTTACAGTACCCAAGATATGGAAGCAACCCAAGTGTTCATCAACAGATAAATGGATAAAGAAGATGTGGTATATGTATACACAATGGAATATTAGCAAAACAGAAATAGACTCACACATATAGAAAACAAACTAGTGGTTACCAATGGGGAGAGGGGAGTGGGGAGGGGCAAGATAGGGATACAGGATTAAGAGATACAAACTACTATGTATAAAATAGATAAACTCATTGATTTTCAAATTTAAAGAAAGAAACTTGCAAGCATCCAAGGAAAAGAAAGAGAGGGTCACACACAGAAAGTAAGATGACTTTAGAGTACTCAGCAATTTTTGATGACAGATGACAACAGAGAAACCTCTACCATGTATAAAAAAAATAAATATAACCCAACATTCCTCTGAACTGTTGACTTGTCATCCACTGCAAACACAAAATGAAGATGAATTTGACAGACCCAAAGATCAGGATGTAAAGCATTTATCTACTCACTGGTAAAATATATACTGGTGAATAATGTCCATTTGATAGAATTATATTTAAATAATCATGGAAAATAAAAATATAAAATGAAATGCAAAGACTAATTTTTAAAACAAAAATACTTCACATGAATGATAGTTTAACTCTAAAAACAAAACAAAAAAGGATTCTTAACTATAATAGGATTTGCAATAATGGGGAAGTGGCTAATGAGAAGTGAAAACATTATAAAATGAATGAATGAATATCAGATATAATGAACATCATCTCCTATCTCTGAGCTGAGATAGAGCACTCTAGCACCCCCACCTCCCACCCCTCACCTCAGCCACCCACCTTAGGCTAAGACTGAGACCTCCTTGTAGAGGTCAGGGCTGGGCTCAATGAATGATGGAGAAATCACTGAGGCTCTGCGCTGGTGACACTTGTTGGGAATCTGTCTAGGGTTCTGTGGAAGTCATTTGCATGGATGAGCTATGTCTCAGGACCTGCTATAAAGTCATTGGAAGAGATGCCATGGGAAGTAGCTGACTGGTGGCCACTTCATGCCTCATAGAGTTGGAGAAGTTGTCCTCTGCAGAAGCTGGTGCCGAAGAAAGCCACACACCTTGTAGGCGTCCAGAGCTTGAGAAATGGTGTTTGATAGGAACTCAACATTGGGCACAAGGTGCTCTGCAGGGGGCAGAAGCAGAGAGAGCTGCACCCTGCAGGACCCAGCGTTGGAGAAACCATGCTCTGTAGGACCTGAGTGCTGACAGGTGGACATAGAAGGAATCATGGCATCAGATGCTTGCCTGATGGCAGAGCAGTACAAAAACAGGCAGGTGAGGTGTCCATGTCAGAAGGGACACAATGAAATGGTCACCATGCTCAGCCTGGGACCATGGTCTCATTGAGGGACCGTACACTCTGGGCATGCTGTTGGAGCAGAGAGACATTGGATGTCCTCATACATACAACTAATGTCAACCGTAAAGTAGGTACAAGAAAAACCCCCAAATAGCAGCACACTGGAACTGGGAAGAGCTTCTTCCTTTTGCAATATTCCTCCCGCTCCCTCTAATGATAATGCGTAATGTTGTGCTTGCTGCAAAGGAAGGGTGCTTAAGAGGTCTAAGTCCATTATCACAGAACAGATAATGAAGGGTGAATTTAGGGCTGAGAGGCAGTAGATGGATCACTGGCATGCAGGTATAGTGTGACTTTAGCATTAAAATAAATCTGTAGCCTCAACTTTTAAATGTATCTAATGTTATCTAAATAGCATTGTGATTTTCTACCGTTTTCATCCATTTTCAATTCACATGAACAAACTCTTCGATAGTCAGAAATTTTGTCATTCTTTTTAGTTAAACTAGTATTTCCATTTCACTTCTGGATAACCTTCATTGTATTTTATGCATAATTCTTTTATACTTCACTGATACAAAATACGTTTGTGAACTGAAATGAAATATTTAAATTCTTTATTACCATAAGAGAGAATATGGAATTTTTAGGAGCCTTGTATTAGCAATGTTACTCAATTCTTTTCAGTCCTTCCTCATCAGATACTAAATATCAACTAGTGATCTATAAACTATTTTTAATACTTTCCAACCTGATGCCTTGACTAGGTTCTCCTTCATTTTGTTAAAACAAAGAACTGGAAATCACTGGTTTTGCAAAAGAATGTGTAACCTAGTCGTTAGAGTCATTTGCTTTCTCGATTTTGCTGAAGTATCCAAAAGTCTTTACAATAGACAGCAAAAGGTTCTAATTTTACCTGTCACTCTTTCACTTAGATTCTTATATTCAAAGATAGAAAAAACTGGGATAATATCAACCCTATAAAATTAGAAATTGTATTATTTTTCTCATGAACTGTGAACAAACACATATAGTCATGCCAGTTTTCAAAGTGCCATAAAAAGGCATAACAGATGGGCAAAGAAGATACTTGAGACTTTTTAGAAGTAGAGATAAATTAATAATTTTATTTTACAGTTTTAAACATTTAAAATAATAATTATGCATATGAAATAATCAGGACAGCATAATAGTAATTGAGAGGGGAGACTTAACATTGTAGTGAAGGTGATTTTCTAAAGTGCAGGCCATTACATCTCAGATTGTTCTTTGGAATATTGTGTGCAACAATTGTACATAAATAGATGTTCTGACACTCATAGGTTTACACTTTGGGTCAGGTTTTCAGAAATCTTGACCTGTAGCTATTGGAGATAAGTGTTTCTTTTAGAAACTCATAAAACTTTCTGGTCTTTTGCCCAGATTAGAGATGCCAGAAGAAAGGTAAGTTGACTTAAAGATAGATCAACTGGAAGAACATAATTGGAAGAACACAGAGAAAAAAAAGATTCAGGAAAAATAAACAGAGCTGCAGTGACCTGAGCAACATATCAAAAGTCTTGCATATGAGTAAAGTCCAAAAAAAAAAAGGGAGTAAATAATTGGAGTAATAGCATAAATTTTCCTAAATTTGATGAAAAAAAATCAACTTACACATCCAAATGGCTCAGCAAACCCTAAGCGAAATAAATACAACTAGGCATATCTAGTATAATTGTTGAAAACCAAAGATAAAGAAAATCTTGAGAGTAGCCAGGGGAGAAAAGGAATACTACATAGAGTTGAACAGTTTTATAGACAATATCTGACTTCACATCAGAAACAATGGAAAGAGAGGATGATAGAACAAATTTATTTAAAGTATGGAAAATAACCTGTCAATCCAGATTTTTCTATCCAGCAAAAATGTCTGTCAAAACTGAGCTAAAATTAAGGCATTTTTATACAAATGAAAACAGGGAGAATTCAATTCCATTAGACAAGCACTACGAGAAATGCAAGAGGAAGTTAGTTATTCATTCAGCTGAAGGGAAGTGACACCAGATAGCAATTCAAATCTATGGGAATAAAGATTTACAATGTGTTAATTACTGCTGTACAGCAAAGTGACTCAGTTATAAATATATATATGTATATATATAATATACATACATATACATATTCTTTTTCATTTTCTTTTCCATTATGGTTTATCACAGGATATTGAATATAGTTCCCTGTACTATACAGTAGGATCTTATTGTTTATCCATTCTGTATATACCAATTTGCATCTGCTAATCTCAAACTCCCAATCCATCCCTCCCCCAACACCCTCACCCTTGGCAACCCCAGTCTGTTTCCTATGACTGTGATTCTGTTTCTGTTTCATAGAAAAGTTCATTTGTGTCATTTTTTTTTTTTTTTTTTCCCTGTACGCGGGCCTCTCACTGCTGTGGCCTCTCCCGTTGCAGAGCACAGGCTCCGGACGCGCAGGCTCAGTGGCCATGGCCCACAGGCCCAGCCGCAGCGCGGCATGTGGGATCTTCCCGGACCGGGGCACGAACCTGTGTCCCCTGCATCGGCAGGTGGACTGTCAACCACTGTGCCACCAGGGAAGCCCATATTTCATTCTTTTTTATGGCTGAGTAGTATTCCATTATATCTATGTACTGTATTTTCTTTATCCATTCATGTGTCAGTGGACATTTAGGTTGTTTCCATGTCTTGGTTACTGTGAATAATGCTGCTATGAACATAGGGGTGCATGTATCTTTTTGAATTATAGATTTGTCTGGATATATGCCCAGGAATGGGATTGCTGAATCATATGGTAATTCCATTTTTAGTTTTCTGAGGAACCTCCATACTGTTTTCCACAGTAGCTGCACCAACTTACATTGCCACCAACAGCGTAGGAGGGTTCCATTTTCTCCACACTCTCTCCCACATTTATTTGCAGACTTTTTAATGATGACCATTCTGACTGGTGTGAGGTGGTACCTCACTGTAGTTTTCATTTGCATTTCTCTAATAATTAGCGATGTTGAACATCTTCTCATGTGCCTATTGGCCATCTGTATTTCTTTTTTTGGAGAAATGTCTCTGTGGGTCTTCTGCCCATTTTTCAATTGGGCTGTTTGTTTTTCTGTTATTGAAATGTATGAGCTGTTTGTATATTTTGGAAGTTAAGCCCTTGTCAGTCACATTGTTTGCAAATATTTTCTCTCATTCTGTAGGTTGTGTTTTTGTTTTATTTATGGTTTCCTTTGCTGTGCAAAAGTTTGTAAGTTTGATTAGGTCCCATTTGTTTAGTTTTGTTTTTATTTCTGTTGCCTTGGGAGACTGACCTAAGAAAACATTGGTATGATTTATGTCAGAGAATGTTTTGCCTATGTTCTCTCCTAGGAGTTTCATGGTGTCATGTCTTATGTTTAAGTCTTTAAGCCATTTCAAGTTTATTTTTGTGTATGGTGAGAGGGTGTGTTCTAACTTCACTGGTTTACATGTAGCTGTCCAACTTTCCCAACACCATTTGCTGAAGAGACTGTCTTTTTCCCATTGTATATTCTTGTGTCCTTTGTCTAAGATTATTTTCTGGGCTCTCTTTTGTGTTATTGATCCATATGTCTGTTTTTGTGCCAGTACCACACTATTTTAATTACTGTAGCTTTGTAGTATTGACTGAAGTCTGGGATGATTATGCCTCCTGCTTTTTTCTTTTTCTTCAGGACTGATTTGGCAATTCTGGGTCTTTTATGTTATATATGAATTTTAAGATTATTTGTTCTAGTTCTGTGAAAAATGTCATGGGTAATATGATAGGGATCACATTAAATCTGTGGATTGCTCTGGGTAGTATGGCCATTTTAACAATATTAATTCTTCCAATCCAAGGGGATGGGATATCTTTCCATTTCTTTGAATCATCTTCAGTTTCCTTTATTAATGTTTTATACTTTTCAAATATATAAGTCTTTCACCTCCTTGGTGAGGTTTATTCCTAAGTATTTTATTTTTGGGGTTGTGATTTTAAAAGGTATTGCTTTTTTTTTTTTACATTTCCTTTATGATATTCATTATTGATGTAAAGAAATTCAACTGATTTCTGTATGTTAATCTTGTATGCTGCTACCTTGCTGAATTCATTTATAAATTCTAGTAACTTTTGTGTGAAATCTTTAGGGTTTTCTATATATAATATCATGTTATCTGCATATAATGAAAATTTTACCTCTTCCCTTTCAATTTGGACATCTTTAATTTCTTTTTCTTGTCTGATTGCTGTGGCTAGGACTTCCAGTACTGTGTTGAATAGAAGAGGTGGGAGTGGGCATCCTTGTCTTGTTCCAGATTTTAGTGGGAAGCCTTTCAGCTTTTCACCATTGAGTATTATATTGGCTGTGGGTTTGTCATAAATAGCTTTTACTATCTTGAGATATGTTCCCTCTACATAACCCACTTTGGTAAGAGTTTTTATCATGAATGGACGTTGAATTTTGTCAAATGCTTTTTCTGCATCTATTGAGATGATCATGTGGTTTTTGTCTTTTCTTTTGTTGATGTGGTGTATCACACTGATTGCTTTGCCTATGTTGAACCATCCTTGTGAACTTCAAATGAATCCCGTTTGGTCATGGTGTATGATCTTTTTTGTGTGTTGTTGGATTCGGTTTGCTAATATTTTGTTGAGAATTTTTGCATCTATATTCCTCAAAGAGATTGGCCTGTAGTTTTCTTTTTTGGTCTGGTTTTTTGTCTGGTTTTGGTGATGGTGGCTTCATAGAATATCCTTGGGAGTATTCCCTCCTCTTCAATTTTTTGGAAGAGTTTGAGAAGGATAAGTCTAAGTTCTTCTTTGTATGTTTGATAGGATTCACCTGTGAAGCCATCTGGTCCTGGACTTTTGTTTGTAAGGAGTTGTTTAATTACAGACTCTGTTCCACTTCTAGTGATTGGTCTGTTCAAATTATCTATTTCTTCTTGAGTCAATTTTGGTGGGCTGTATGTTTCTAGAAAGTTGTCCATTTCTTCTAGGTTGTCGAATTTGTTGGCATATAATTTTTCATAGTATTCCCTTATTGTTTTTTGTATTTCTGTGGTATCAGTTTTTATGTCTCCTTTTTCATCTCTTACTTTGTTCATTTGGGTTCTCTCTTTTTCCTTCTTGGTGAGCCTTACCAGAGGTTTGTCAATCTTGTTTATCCTTTCAAATAACGAGCTCTTGGTTTTATTTTTTTCTATTTGTTTTTAAATCTCTATTTTATTTATTTCCTCTCTGATCTTTATTATTTCTTTCCTTCTGCTGACTTTAGGTTTTGTTTGTCCTTCTTTTTCTAATTCTTTTAAGTGGTTAGGCTGTTTATTTGCGATTTTTCTTATTTTTTGAAGAAGCCCTGTATCACTATGAACTTCCCTCTAAGAACTGCTTTTGCTGCATCTCATAGGTTTTGTATGGTTGTGTTTTCATGGTCGTTCGTCTCAAGGTATTTTTAAATTTTCTCTTTGATTTCATCATTGACCCATTGTTTTTTTAGTAGCATGTTGTTTAATCTCCATGTAATCGTTTTTTTCTCCTGTGGTTAATTTCTAGCTTCTTGCAGTTGTGGTCAGAAAAGATGCTTGAAATAATTTCTATCCTCTTAAATTTGTTGAGGCTTGTTTTGTGACCTAGCGTATGGTCAATCCTGGAGAATGTTCCAGGTACACTTGAGAAGAATGTGTATTCTGGGTTTTTTTGATGTAGTGCCCTAAAAATATCAATTAAGTCTAATTGTTCTATTGTATCATTTAGGATCTCTGTTGCCTTATTGATTCTCTGTCTGGAAGATCTGTCCATTGATGTGAGTGGGGTGTTAAATTCTCCTACTATTATTGTATTCCTGTCTATTTCTCCCTTTATGTCTTTTAGTATTTGTTTTATATATCTGGGTGCTCCTATATTAGGCGCATATATGTTGATGAGTGTAAGATTCTTTTCTTGTATTGATCCTTTTATCATTATATAGTGTCCTTCTTTATCTTTCTATATGGTCTTTGTTTTAAAGTCTATTTTGTCTGATATGAATATTATGACCCCCACTTTCTTGTCATTTCCCTTTACATGAAATATCTTTTTCCCTCCCCTCACTTTAAATCTGTGTGTCCTTTGCCCTAAAGTGTGTCTCTTGTAGGCAGCATATTGTAGGCTCTTGTTTTTTTAATCCAATCTGCCACTCTGTGTCTTTTGATTGGAGCATTTAGTCCATTGACATTTAAGGTAATTATTGATAGATAAGTATTTATTGCCATTTTAAACCTTGTTTTCCCATTGATTTTATATTTCTTCTTTGTCCCTTTTTCTTTTTGTTTTTCCTTTTGTGGTTTGATGGTTTTCTTTTGTATTATACTTATGTTCTCTTCTTTTTGGTTTTTGTGGCTCTGTTTTATGTTTTTGATTTGTGGTTACCCTGTTTTTCAAGTATGTTAATTCCTTCCTATCTCTATTTGCCTTAGACTGGTAGTCATATAGTCTCAAACACATTCTAGGGGGAAAAAGTCTACATTTTCTTACTTTCCTCCCCCACATTTTATGATTTTGATGTCCTCCTTTACATCTTCATGTTCATCCTTTTGCTGTTCAGTGTGGTTATCATCACTTTCACAGAAAATTTTTTTATTTTTAGTCTATGTATTGCTTATTTAAATGTTTTTGTTCAATTGTGATTTTCTCTTTCCTATAGATTCTTCTTTTTTATTTAGAGAAGAACTTTCAATGTTTCTTTTATGATAGGTTTAATATTGCTGTATTCTTTTAGTTTTTGCTTATCTGAGAAATTCTTTATCTCTCCTTCAATTCTAAATGATAATTGCTGGTTAGAGTATCCTAGGTTGAAGATTTTTTCCCTTTCAGGACTTTGACTATATCTTGCCACTCCCTTCTGGCCTGCAACATTTCTGTAGAGAAATCAGCTGATAACCTTATAGGGGTTCCCTTGTAATTAACTCTTTGTTTTTATCTTGCTGCCTTTAGAATCCTCTCTTTAACTTTTGCTATTTTTATTATAATATGTCTTGGTGTAGGTCTGTTTGGGTTTATCTTGTTTGGGACCCTCTGTGCTTCCCGTTTCCTTCTTTAGGTTTGGGAAGTTTTCAGCCATAATTTCTTAAAATACATTTTGATCCCCTTTTCTCTTTCTTCCCCTTCTGAAATCCCTATTATGCATAGGTTGGCATGCTTTATGTTGTCCTATAGGTCTCTTATATTGCTTTCATTTTTCTTTCATTTGGCTTTCTGTCTGCTGTCCTGATTGGGTGATTTCCATTATTCTATCTTCCAGGTTACTTATTCATTCTTCTGCATTGTTTTATTCTGCCATTCATTGCCTTTAGCTCAGCTTTCATCTCTGCAGATGCGTTTTATAATTTTTCTTGGTTCCTCTTTATAGTTTCTAGTTCCTTTTTACAGAACTCTGCATTTCTGTTTCTTTCTTAATTCCTTCAGTGTTTTCATTATCTCCTTTTTGAAATCAGTGTCTATTAGACTGAAGAGGTCTGCTTCACTCTTTGTTTTGTTCAGGGGAATGCTCTTGGTCTTTTAACTGGGAGTGGTTCCTCTTCTTCTTCATTTTACTTATATTTCTCTTACTCTGTGAGTTTAGGAGAAACAATTATCTGCTGTGATCTTGGAGGGCTATTTATATGTGGGGGTGTCCCTGTGTAGCTTATGTGGGTTTAATATATTTGGTGCAAGGGCAGTTTTTAGTGTGGATGCCTGTCACCTCTTTCCTCAGTGTATGCTGGTTGTTATCCCCTTGATAGGGGGTGTATAGATGCGTTGGCTGGTGCCTGGTCCTGGGGTTCTCAGCTGTGGTGGTGGCTCAGGTGTGCCCCTGGAGCATGTGATGGGAATGGTTGTGGCTCGTGACCACTCCTGGAGCTTGGGTAGGTGGCAGTTGGGGCTCCCGACCACTCCTGGAGTTTGTGAGGGTGGTGGCAGCAGCTCGTGACCACTTCTGTGGTCTGGGAGGGAGGTGGTGGAGGCTCTCAACCACTCCTGGCATCAGGGAGGGAGACGGTGGTGGCCCGAGATCACTGCTGGCATCTGGGCGGGTGGTGCCGGCTGCTTGCGACCATTCCTTGAGTCCAAGTGGGCGGCAGTGGTGGCTCACAACCTCCCCTGAGCCCGTGCAGGCAGTGTCCTGCCCTCTGTGAGCACAAGCATGGGGAAAAAGGCTACAATCTGGCTCCCCCCAACCCCCCATCTCCCAAATAATGGCGACTGGCCTCTATGGTGGCCCAGGCTTCCTCCACATACACCCTCAGCTGTGGTTGCACTGGATTCCAGTCTCCCAGTCTGTCTCCAGAGAGCTAACCCCAGTCCTCTCCCCAGTTCTGATCTCCGAAGCCTGAGTTCCAGCACCCAGCCCCTGCCAGCACATGTCACCCTGGGGAGTGCAGGGCAGCGGCACTGACCGTCTGTGCAGTTTTCCCTCTGCTCTGGCTGCCACAAACTGGCTGCTACAGTCTCCTCCAAGGCTCTGAAGCTCCATTTCAGTCCCTGCCAGTGATAGGGCTTCCCAGTATGCAGGAACCTTTCCTCTTTCACAGCTTCCTCCCAGGGGCGTATGTCACATCCAATTCCTTTCTCACTTTTTTTTCTTCTTTTTCCCTACCCAGTTATGTGGAGATTTTTTTTGCCTTTTCAGCAGTCTGAGGTCTTCTGCCAGCATTCAGTAGATATTCTGTGAGAATTGTTCCACATGTAGATGTATTTTTGATGTATTTGTGGCAGAAGGTGAGCTTCATGTCCTACTACTCTGCCATGGTGATTGCTCTCTATTTATTCTTTTCATTTCCTAAAAGGCAACTCGTATCTTAAAGCAAAAATAATTATATTTAATTATTATAACAGGGGTGTTATAATACATGTAGTAGTAAATCATGCTAATATATGAAAGGATAAGAAGTGACAGGTATATGGAATTATACTGCATAAGGGGTTTATATTTGTAAGGCAGGAATTGTAAAGTGAAAAAATAATAATGCTAAGAGATTTTGATTAATAAAGCATGCATATAATTACACATAAAGAAAGTTAAATAGTAAAAATACATATGGATAAAGTCATAGGAAATAAAATCAGATATGAATATGTTTGATTAACCCAAAGAAGTCAGAAAAAAAGCAATAAAGAAAAAACAAATTGGAAAAATAAAAGAAAAATTGCAAGATGGTAGATTTAAATGCACCTGTATCAATAATTATAATTAGTTGGTCTAAACATTCCAATTAAAGGACAATGATTATCACACTGGATTAGCAAGACCTGACTAAATACTAACTATATGAAACGCACATTATATAAAGAGATTCATGTAGGTTGAAAGTAAAGGAATGAAAAAAGATATATCATGCAAAGTAATATAAGGTATAGCTAATATAGGGCTTCCCTGGTGGCGCAGTGGTCGAGAGTCCGCCTGCCGATGCAGGAGACACGGGTTCGTGCCCCGATCCGGGAAGATCCCACATGCTGCGGAGCGGCTAGGCCCGTGAGCCATGGCCGCTGAGCCTGCGCGTCCGGAGCCTGTTGCTCCACAACGGGAGAGGCCACAACAGTGAGAGGCCCGCGTACCGCAAAAAACAAACAAACAAACAAACAAAAACTATAGCTAATATATAATATAATGTTATATGTCAATTATATCTCAGTGAAAAAGCCAGTAATGATATAAAAGTAATGATATGAAGAACATTATCACCAAATCAATATTTATGTAAAAATATATCCAATAACTATAGATTATAATTCTTTTCAAGTGCACATTGAACACTTGCTAAGATATATATTGGAGCATAAAATAAGTCTCAATAAAATTGAAAACATTGAATTCTTAGAGTTGTTCCCTGAATGTAAGGTAATTGAATTAAACTATTTTAAAAATAAGTTATAGAGAAACCCCCAAATATTTGGAAATTAAAAAACATGCTTCTAAGTTACTTATGGGTCAATAAGAAGTTTTAAGAGAAATGAGAAAATAAGTTGAGCTGAATGAAAATGACAGTGCAACATATCAAAATTTGTGATATTCAGTTAATATAGGTCTTAGAGGGAATTTATATCTTTAAATACCTATATTAGAAAAGAAGAAACATTTAAAGTAAAATTTTAAATTTCCACTTTAACTAAAAAAGAAGAGAAACTTGAACCCAAAATAAATCTAAGAAGGCAATAATAAACTTAGAATTATCAATGAAATATAAAATAGTCAAACAACAGAAAATTAACAAAGCTAAAAGTCAGGTTTTTTTTTATTTTAAAGATTAATAGCAATCTAGCAAGACTGATTGATTATGAAAAAAAAAGAAAGAGAATATACCAATTACTTATATTATAAGGAAAATAAAGGGTTAATTCTAATGACTCTATACCAATACATCTGAAAGCTTAAATGAAATAGACAAATTCCTTAAAAAATACAGTTTACCACAAGTGTCTTAGGAAGAAATATAAAATCTGAAGAGCCCTATAATTATTAAAGAAACTTAATTTGCAATCAAAAGCTTTCATACAAAAAAAAAGTCAGATGCAGACAGCGTCACTGGTGAATGCTATAAAACATTCGAAGAAGAAATAATCCCCATCTCGTGCAATGTCTTTCAGAAAACAGGGGAGTCGGAAACCAACCTAACTCCTTGTATAAGACCAGTATAACCCTGACACCAAAACCTAACAAAAAAATTATAAAAAGGCAAATTATAGATCAATAGCCTTCATGATCACAGGCACAAAATCCTTAATGATACATTAGCAGATCAAATATAGAATTATGTAAAAAAGAGAATACATTATGATCAAGTGGGGTTGCATCAGGGATGCAGGATTCATTTGACATTTGAAAATGATTTATGCAGTTAACCACATGAGCAGAATAAAGGAGAAAAAAAATCATTTGTTCATATCAATAGATGCAGAAAAAGAATTTGACAAAATTCAACATCCACTTCTTGATAAACACCCTCAGACGACTAGGAATAGGAGGAATCTTATTCAGTTTTATAGAGAAAATCTACCAAAAAAATATCAGAGCCAAAATCATGTTTAATGGTGAAATATTGAGCACTTTTCTTTTTACACCAGGAAAAAAGGCAAGGATGTTTGCTCTCACCACTTGCATTCAACATTATAATGGAGATGCTAACCAGTCTGATAAAGCAAGAAAGAGGGGAGAAAGGCATAGATATTGGAAAGGAAGAAGTAAAACTGACTTTTTTTTGCAGTCCTAAGGAATCTAAAAGACAAAAAACACAAAATAAACAATAACCTACTAGAATTCTCCCCTCCAATACCCAGCATCATAAAACATAAAATCCTTAGAGAAATAAATTTACCAAAAGACTTGCAGACCTCTACACTGAAAAGTACAAAACGTTGCTGAGAGAAATTAGAGAAGACCTAAATAAATGGAGAACTATATCACATATATAAATTAGAAGACTTGTAGTTTTTCAGATGTCATTTTCCTTCAAATAGACCTATAGATCCACCATAATCCCAGTCAAAATCACAGCTTATTTATTTTTGTAAAAAATCTTCACAATAAATGATGCTGGTTATCCATATAGAAAAAAGTAAACCTCAGCCTAACTCATATCATATATAGATATTATTTGAAATTGATCATAGGCCTAAATGTGAAAATAAAAAAAAATAAAACTTCTAGAAAACAATGTAGGGAGAAATCTTGCAATCTGAGGTTATGCAAACGTTTATTAGACAAGATATAAAAAATACTAGCCTTAATGTAATAAAAATCGATAAATTGGACTTCACCAGAATTTAAAGCTTCTGCCCTTCAAAAGATGTCACCACAAAAATGAAAAGGTAAGCCACAGACTGGGAGTAAATATTTACAATACATGAATCTGAAGAAGGACTTATATCCAAAATACAAACAGAATCCCTACAACTCAATAATTTTTTTTTTTTCTTTTTTTTGCGGCACGCGGGCCTCTCACTGTTGTGACCTCTCCCGTTGCGGAGCACAGGCTCCGGACACGCAGGCTCAGTGGCCATGACTCATGGGCCTAGCCGCTCCGCGGCATGTGGGATCTTCCCAGACCGGGGCACGAACCCGTGTCCCTTGCATCGGCAGGCGGACTCTCAACCACTGCGCCACCAGGGAAGCCCCAATAATTTGATTTAAAAAATTTAAAGGGCAGAAGACTAGAATAGGCACTTCACAAAAGAAGATATGCTAATGATTAATAAGTATATGAAAATATTGCTAGTCAACAGGCAAGTGCAAATTAAAGCCAACTTCAAAAACAATTTCACACCCTCTGAAATGGCTAATATTAAAATGACTTAGTACCATGTGTTGGAGTGGTCATGAAATAATTGGTACTCTGATACATTGTTGGTGGGAGTATAACATGGTACAGTTAATTTGGAAAACAGTTTGGCAGTCTCATAAAGTTTAAATATCCAAGTACTATATATGACCTAATAATTCCACTCCTATGTATTTACTTAAGAATATAAAATATTTTACCCAAAGATATATACTTAGAACAGATTTTTTTGTAAATCCAAAATCTGGAAATAAGCCAGTATATATGTATATTGATAGATGAATGGATAAGCAAATTGTGGCATATTCATACGATAGCCCACTTAAAGCAATATAAAGAAATGAAAGAATGATGGATACAACATAGATAATCTCAAAAGCATACTGAGCAAAAATAGCCAAGCACTAAAATGCTTAATGTACGATGCCACTCATATAAAGTTCTAGAATAGGCAAAACTATGTTGGAGTGATAAAAGTCAGATCCATGGTTTTCTAGGGGTGAGGATGGGAAAGTCGATTATAAATGGAGAAGAGAACTTTCTGGGGTAATAGAACTATTCTGTATCTCATTTGGGAAAGTAGGTACATGAGTGTATACGTTTGTCAAAACTCAAAGTGTACACTTAAAAATGTATGCTTTTGAGTGTATTAAGTCATACCTTAATAAAGCTGAAGAGTCAGTGGGACTCTTGCTTCAGCACTGTTTCTGTAGGTCCATAATCCATAGTCTGGCGGGAGGCCTGGGGCACAGATGGTGAGCAAGGGTGACAGTGGGAAAAAGAGCTGGGTGCAGATTTGGGAGAGGGAGAGAAGACAAGTTAGAACCCGTGGGACCAGTGCTCCTTTCTGTCATATTATATGTAAGCATAGCACCTGCAGAGATTAATGGCTGTTTTTCAAACCTTGTATAAATTCCTCTAACGCAGAACCCTGAAGGGAATTCTGGGAAAACAGGTTCTGGATTAACCAAACTGACACAATACACCTCGGTAAATGTGAATCACTATAATACTATTTTTAGAAGTGAGAAAAACCCAGGCCTCACAGTTTTACCCACCAAAGCTTGAGAAAATTGGGGGAAAAAAATTCTAAATGCACTGCAGTTTTCTAAAGGGTAAAATTTTCACTTGATATTGTTAGCTGTCAAATAAACTTTTCTTACTTCATTTGCACACATGAAATTTATTCGTAGAGACTGTGCATGGTACAGTTAGCAGCAAGATATTTCTAAATTCTCTTTGAATTCACTACTCAGTTTTTTTTTCTCATTTTACTTCCTTAGTGCTTACCATCCAGCTATTGTTATGTATATCTTGTAAATATATAATTACACACCAGGTCTGCACGTAGCGGAACAAGCCTCTTTCAGTGGAAGGGGGATATTTATAAGCACAGCTGATGTTATTACTGTGTTACTCTCAGGCCTCCCACCTAGGCACAAGGGAAACAAACAAGCAAACAATAAAAAGGCACACCTCTCTTCATTATTCCTCTGGAAATCCACAATGAATTTGTGACCAGAAAGCACAATTTTCTACCAGGTCTGGTTGCTGGGTATGACTTCTCTTAGGTAACTAATGAGCCACTGCCACATGTGAGTGAATTGCTGAGAAGCATAGCATTTATACTCATTCTGGTGTCCAGAAACTTTCCTCTTTCTAAACTGCTTTCCCTTTTTCAACATTCTCATTTTACCATTAGCCTTAGTAATTTCTTGGTTTATGAAAAATTTAAAGCATGAAAATTGTTTTCTTTATTCCCTTATTCAGTTGGTCACCAAATTCCATAGATATTCATTTTCTATTTAACATTTGGTAAACATTTACTAAGTGCTGGGAAAGAAAATGGGCATAGAGAATAGGAGGACAAAAGATGAATTTAATGTGGCCACAGCCCTCCCCTCCACCCATTCCCATGGCTGCTGGCCTTCTCCATGCCCCAAGAGGTCAAGTGTGGTTTGTTCTTTACATAAGACTCACCAGGAAGGGTTCCCATACGGATCAATCATGCTTAAGCTCTGTTGCATACATCTTAAAGCATCATTTCCCTCTCCTGCCCCTTGCTTCCTCTGCAACACCCCTACCCACAAATTTATTTCCATTATTCCCCCCTCCCAAATTTATTTCACACTACTCCCATCCAAATTCAATCTCACCTCACCCCTGTCACACCCCTTACTCTTCCTCAATGCATTAGGTTCCAGCCCATCTTCCAGACTTTGCTTCTGCTTTCCCACCACCGGGGGGCTTTCTTCTCTTCTCTTTACATCCTCCCCGTGCTTTAAAATCCTATATATGAATTTCCAACTGGTAAACATTTTGTATTAATAGAATTATATTAATCTGTTTTTCTCACTCTTTGTTTTATGGGTGTATGTTTTCCTAACTAATTTGTTAATTAAAGCTTATCTGCTTTTTATGCTGTAGAACTGTTGGCAGGCCATTTAATTCACAGACAACTGCAATGCAGTGATTAGGAGCTCAGGTTCTGAGACCTCGTACTGGATTTATATCTCAGCTACTTACTGTCTGATCCTCGGCAAGTTATTTCTCTGTGCCTCAGTGCCTTCATCTGGATAGAGCAGATTATAATATTACCTTTCTCATAGGATTGATATGAAGATTAAGTGATAAAAATACTGGCAAAGTGCTTAGAAAGGTGGCTGCAACATAGTAAATATTAGCTATTAGTAGTAGTATTAAGTAAATATTTGTTAGTTGAAAACAGAAAAGCACATACACTACACTTAACAAAATACTTAAGAGCAAAAGAGTATACAGCTACTGGGGAAGCTATTAATTCTGCATATAGTAAAAAATATATAATCTCCAAGTTTTCTCTCTTTGTCGTACTCACCTGGCAACCCCCCCAATCCTGGTCAAACCATATTCTCCACTGACTATGACCGCATCTTCACAACTGAACTTGTTTGGAGAAAACACACAATCATGCTCACTGATCATGGTTGAAATTCATGGGCACTGATCTTTAGTTCACCATCAGTGCTTCCTGAGCAATCCATGTTTTCTAGTCCATCCACTCTTCCATTGTCCTCAGCCGACTATTTCATACCTTCTCCTTACTTCTTAATCCTTTACCAGTTTCTCCCCTGTCCTTATGCCTAGCTGAAAACCTAACTTCCTATTGTAGTAAACAGAAGAGAACTTGGGGGTTCCCTGGTGGTCTAGTGGTTAGGATTTGGCACTTTCATTGCCGTAGCCTGGGTTCAATCCCTGGTCACGGAACTGAGATACTGCAAGCCAAAACAAAAAAAACAAAACCAAAAATAGAAGAGAAATTTCACAGCTTCTCACCAATACATCTCCCTGCCCTCCTGCCCCTGAATCTAAAAGACTCTGTCCTCCCTCTATTACTTTGATAAGCAGTTAGTGCTCCTATCTAAGGTCAACTTAGTATCGTTCTTCTTGACCATTAAAGAACATCCCTCCAGCATTATGCCTCTCTCTTGCGTGCATGTTTACTATCACCCTCTGTACTGGATCAGTCTCATCTATATACAAATATGGCTCTTTCTCTCATCTAAAATATCTTCCCTTCACCACCACTTCTCCCTCCAGCTATCAGGCCATTTCTCTGCCCGCTTTACCACAAAATTCCTCAAGAGTTGTCTATATTCTCTATCTCTGTTTTCTCTTCTCTCCTGAACCTAATCCACCCAAGCTGTTCTTGCCAAGGTCGTTAGTGACCTATCAATAATACTTGGTGTAATTGATCATTCTCTTTTGAAAAATTTTGTGGTTCTTTTCCTACCATATTGACTATTATTTCTCAGTCTTGCTTGCTTGTTTCTTGTCATA
Source organism: Delphinapterus leucas (assembly GCF_059928025.1). Classification (NCBI taxonomy): domain Eukaryota; kingdom Metazoa; phylum Chordata; class Mammalia; order Artiodactyla; family Monodontidae; genus Delphinapterus; species Delphinapterus leucas. The sequence goes on from NC_143133.1 coordinate 22,918,792, forward strand.
AAATTGACCTTTAAAGATAGGACTGACTCAGGACCCAATCCTTAGACCTCTTATTTTCTATAGTTATACTAGAACCCCTAAGTAATTTCATCTAGTTCCATGGCTTTAAGTAACATATGTATCAGTTAGGGTTTGATCAGGGAAGGAGAATCCCCATGAGTGATATGGAATAAGGGATTTACTATAGGCGTCGGATCTTTTTGTTGTTGCTGGTGAAGAAGTTCTATGGAAGCCTGTTGGCTCTGCATCTCGTATGTTTTAAGGTCACTGTAAATCAGCAAGGGCTGACAGTCTGGAAGAAAATCTGGACATAGAGCTTGAGAGAGTAAGGACAACCCAGATCCAATGAGTAAGGGAAAATTGGAATCCACCAGGACAAACTGGAACTTGCCTCCAACTTGGACAAACTGGAAGAAGCTGGCACCCTTCACCATGGAGCTGCACTTATGCTGGCCCAGAACTTGGAGAAGCTAAAAGAAGAAACTCAGTGAGGGCTGGGAGAATAGTATGCCTGGGTGCGGCCCATGCCAATAAGGTGTACAAGCAGATGGGCAATAGCATGTGCAAGCTTAGAGCAATGGCTGGTGCCCACCCTTCAGAGCTTCAGGCCTGCTGATACACTTCCACCTTCCAAATCTTCCACAAACGTCTCCTGTGGACAACCCTAACACAGAGCTCAGAGGGAAGGGAATCTGGGGAAACATTTCAGTAGCTAATTTGCTGTGGTTCAAAATGACCACATCCTTTCTGCACTGACAATTCTCAATTTTGTGTCTAAAGCTCAGACCCCTCCTCTGAAGTCCAGATTTGTCTATCTGCCCACTGACATTTCCACTCAGATATCTAGCAGACATCTCCAACTTAACTGCTCCCTCTGCAGTTATTTGCATCTCAGTAAATGCAACATATTTCCAGTTGCTCAGGCAACAGGATTTATCCCTGCCTCCTCTCAGCTATCCATATCTGATCCATCATAAGGTGGGGCTACCTTCCAAATAGAGGTAAACCTTGGTAAACCAACTCTCACTCTCCAAAGCTCAATAACTTAATGAATTTGGGTACATAGTATCTTTTGTTATCTAAACCTGCAATCAATGGCTATGATTTGTTTGTTTGTTTGTTTTTGCGGTATGCGGGCCTCTCACTGCTGTGGCCTCTCCCATTGCGGAGCAAGGCTCCGGACGCGCAGGCTCAGTGGCCACGGCTCACGGGCCCAGCCGCTCTGCGGCATGTGGGATCTTCCCGGACCGGGGCACGAACCCGTGTCCCCTGCATCGGCAGGCGGGCTCTCAACCACTGCGCCACCAGGGAAGCCCCAATGGCTATGATTTGAATACAGGAACTAAATAGAATAGCATACTGAGACCTGTACATACATTCACAGTCTCATATTTCTCACCACCTCCATCAAGACCACAATCATCTCTCTTCTGGATTTGTCTCTCTCCTCCACACTTGTACCTCTATAGTCTATTTATTTAACCTAACATTAAGAATGATCCTTAAAAATAAGACAAATCATATTACCCCTCTGATCATAACCTAGGGTAAAACACAAAGTCTAAAATCCAAAATCTATTTCCTTAAAATAAATCTCCCATGTGAATTTTGATGCTGGTAAGTCTAAAATATGCAAGGCAGGCCAGCAGGCTGGTAATTCCTGTAGGAGCTGATGTTGCAGTCTTGAATCTCAAGGCAGTCTGAAAGCAGAATTCCTTCCTTCTCAGGGGACCTCAGTTTTTTCTCCTACGGCCTTCAATAGATTGGGTGAGGCCTAACCACATTATGGAGAAAACTCTGTTTTACTAAAAAACAAACAAACAAAATACACATACACACACACATAATCAGTGGCTCTGTGGCTCTGTGTGTTTGGTAACACTAACTAATATAGTCATCTTTTCACTGAAGTCTTCACTTGCCACTCTGTTCAAAATAGGAATCACCCCCATACAATTGCCCCATGGCAATCCCTATTCCACTTACCCTATTTTATTTTTCTCCAGAGTCCATATATACTATTATGCTTGTATGGTTATTCATCCTATCTTTTCCTTAGCTTATGCTAGAACATCTAAACTTCCTGAAGACAAGGGCTTCATTCTGTCCTCTGCTGAATCCCTAAAAGAGCGTTTGGCTTCTAGCTGGCATTCAGTGAATATTGTTGCATGAATAAACGACTGAATGAGTCAGGCCTAGATAAATTGTTTCTGATTTAGCTGAAAAATCTTTGGCAATGACTGAGTCCTTGGAATGGCATGGAAAAGAGATTAATTCAACATTGCGGGGAGAGAGTGGGGAGAAAGAGGAAACTATGACAGCACAGAGATACCAGATTTATTGTAAATTAAAGGAGAAAGGAAAAGAGAAAAATATCATAAAAAAAGGAATTAATAATTTCTTGATTCGCATTGTTCAATGTTAAAATTGATAATGATAGTTCTTGTGTTTCTTGCATCTGCCTACAAAAGAAAAGCAGTCCAAAGAAAAATTAGCATAGAGAAATGAAAACAAAAGAAAGAACAAAAATGTAGGGAAAGCAAAAGGAAGACAAATGGCTTTAATGAATGCCAGTGCTTGGCTACGATTAGAAACCACAAATGCTAATGCTACCTATTTACATAGATCCTAACATGGCTTATCTGTTTGCAGAGAAGAGAAACTAGCTTATGCTAGAAAATATGAAACTGAATAAAGCACTAAATATTTATAGCCTGCAGAATAAAACTGAGGAGAAAAGCTTATTTGTGGAATTTAAATATTTTATGCATTGCATTTAAAAAGATATTCTGTACCACAGTCCTGACAAAAACAGATAAAATAAAATAAAAAGCATGCTTACTCCCTTTCTATGAGATATGCATCCTAGACAATGCATCGCAAGACTAAGGTGGCATTTAAAGTTCCACTCATTCATTTCCTTCTTTATTCATCCATTCGCCAAATATGCATTGATAACTTTTCATCTGCCAGACACGGCAAAAGGCTCTATGTTAAAGAACTTATCAGATATGATCCTTGACTTGTGAGTTTAGAGGCTTTCATGGTAGCAGATGCTAAGAGCTAATCAGATACATAAATAATTGCAAATGGTGAGAAGAGATTAAAAAGGGCAAATATAAGATGTTAGGAGCTATTAAAATTGGGAGACTTAATTATGATGGAGTGTTAGGGCAGACCATTCTGGGACCTATTTACAATAAGATCTGAAGGATCAGTAGGGCTTAACTAAGCAATGAATGGGACGGTTTAAGTTTGGGGTGAAGGAACAAAATATCTCAAGCAGGAAGAAAAGGCGTGGTGCATTTGTAGAACTGAGATCAGTCCCAAATGTTCGGGAGAGAATGTTGCTGAAGAGAAAGGCATGGGCCAAGCTCTGTATACCATTGTAGTCTTTGTTAAGGATTTGGGAATTCATATTTGGTACTTAAAATGTCAACACTGTTATGTGGAGTTGAAGAGATACTATCAGAAAATTTTACACAAGGGGACAAGAACACTGGCAGATATTTTATTGCTAGAATCTAAGGAGAGAAGCTGTGTAAGAGCTATCACCAGTATATAATGATAGCTATCCTAATATCAGATGCAGGCTCTGGGATTAGCATTGAAGTGCAAGTAGTTTGTTTGAGAACTGATTCCAAGAAGCGTGGTAGGGAAGTGAATGAGGTGACTCAAACAAGGACAGGAACTGTGGTAGACTGAATAAGGGCCCCCATGATATTCAAGTCTAATTCCTGGAACGTGTGAACGTTACCTTATATGGCCAAAAGGTCTTTACAGATGTGATTAAGGTAAGGATCTTGATGTGGACAGATTATCCTGGAATGTCCAGGTGGGCCCTAAATGGTATTACAAGTGTCCTTGTAAGAGGGAGACAGAGGGAGACTTGACTACAGAAGAGAAGGCCATGTGACCACAGAAGCAGAGATTGGAGTGATGCGCTTTGATAATAGAAGAAGTAGCCACTAGGAGCTGAAAAAGGCAAGAAATAGGTCATCCTCAGAGCTTCCAGAGAGTGTGTGACCCTGCAAACTGTAGTTTCGGGCCAGTGAAACCCATTTTGGACTTCTTGCCTCCAGAGCTGTGAGATAATAAATTTGCGTTGTCTTAGGCCACTATGGTTATAATTTGTTACAGCAGCAGTAGGAAACTAATACAGAGGTAGATACAGAAGGCTGTACATTAAAGGGCAGATTATTCTATAGGCAACTAGTGCTTAATGCTACTGGAGGTCTCTGAGAAACAGTGAAAAATATCCCTCAGAATAGTCCCAGCCCAGTGGCAAGGAAGCTGGAATGACTATCAATCAACATGCATTCATGATTTATTGGGTGTGGATTTCAAAGACATAACTGCCTGGCACTTCTAGACTTCCTCTAGTGTGCTAACCACACATGTGTCTCAAGCCAGAGGAAGGACAGAAAGTGGCATCTGCATGCAGTGGGAGACCACTGGTGTGCGTGGAAACGTTGAGGGAGGATGGCATTGGCAAAGCCTGCAACAGTCTACCCCTTAGAGCTCCATCCACTCATGCCCATGTTAAGTTCTCTCTGTTCTTTCATTGATTTTTCGAGGAGGTCACGATTTCTTTTTTTCTTAAATCTCAAAACAGAGAGTACAGTGAGATAAACCACCTTAGTCTAGTCCCTGCTAATATGGTCCAGGACCAAAGCTGACGTTTGTTTTGTCTCTCCTCTATTACTCGTTCTAGCCTCCCTACCCTCAGGCAGCAATTCTGTGGGTCTGGGTTGTTTTGCCCACAGGGTAATCAAGATCTTCACCACTAAGGGATTTAAGCCATGCTTACTGTGCCCTTGACAGGCTGCGGGGGCTGCGGTTGCCTATTCTTGCTTATTACCAGGCATGGACGTGTTAAGGAGTCCACTTAGTTACGACATTTTACCCCCTACTCCCATTATTTAGAAGCAACCTAATCTTCTTATGATAATCAGGGATATTTACCCCTAACAATGTAGTAGCTCCCTTTTCTCTTCGATGATCTGTAGGCATATAAAATTGGGGGGGCATCTGTAGCTTTTGATTTTGTGAGTCCTTCCTGTGTCCACAGGTAGAAGCATTCCTTCACCTAGAAAATACAGTTTTTCCAAGTGAGTCCTCAAGAATGATGTTGAGGGAGATCACTTCCACTGCTTGGTTTCCAGGCCTGTGTACTGCAGCTGTCAGCAGCATGGAATAGTTGCTTCAAACTACAGACTTCATGTTAAGAAAAACTTCCCAAATATACAAGGTGTCATCCCCAAACTAATGACTTCAATGCACCTTTGAGAGGCTATTCCAATGTTTTATTAGTCTGGAAGCTTCCATATGAAGCAGTACATAGTAGGACTGGTGGATTCCAGAATTAGGTGCACGCTGTCACACCTCTTCTGTGATAAAGTGGCTCCTCTCATCCAAATCAATATGCTATGGGACCCTGTTTGGTAGATCAGACCTTCCATAAGGCTTTGAATAGTGATGTTATTTAAGTCAGTGCAGAAAGAAAGGCAAATCCACCTTTGGAGCACACAAAGTCTCAGTCAGGAAAAATTGTTGCCCCCTTCAGAGCAGAAGGTATTCACAGTAATCCAACCCTAACCAATATCCGGTTAGTCTCCACGTGTGATAGAACCGTACTGAGTTTTAGTATCAGTTCTGATTGTTGACGGTTGACAGGTTGGACTTTCAACTCAGACAGTAACTTGATAAGCTTTGCTGAGAAGCAGCTTTCCTGTTGGGCCCATGCTTAGCTTCCATAGCTGCCAAGGTGTCTATCGCATTCATGGGCCCTTTGTGAGAGCACTGGGGTGGATTAGGACAGAGGCTGGCTGACATCCACAAGGTAAATCATACTCTGTATTCTAACTCCAGGGTAGGTGCACTCTGGTGAATTTTAGTATGTGATTCAAAGTAGCACACACTTTGTTTCCACTCACATACGTACATATACATGCCTCTTCCATAGACTTCCTTGTCTCCAATCTTCCAAATATGTTTCTTCCTATCCCCTGACAAACCAAAAAAAACCATGTGCCACAGCCTAGTCCTCCAAGATGACCAAGTGTGCTGCTGAAAACTTGGCCATTGATGAAAGAATTTCCCCTGATCCTTGTTTTTCAGGGCCATTACTGAGAGGAACTGGAGCATGGCTGCAGTTAATTTCATCTGGCACCACCATACTAAGTCCTCCAATCAAGAAAGCAGTCCTGAATTTCCTCCTCTTCCATCAGCTGATCTCTGGGATTCCTCAGTAACCTATACCCCACCATCAGGCCCAAGGTATGAGATGAGGGAAAGGCATAAGTGCAACAAAATTAGGTTACATGGGGGCCTGGTCCACATGTTTGTGTCACTTACAGTGCTCACTGGGCCTGATTGTATGCAGTCATGTATCTACCTTTTCCATTATACCATGGATTGCTGCTATTTCCATCCAGTCTTATGACTTTATGGGTCTGACAATACTCAGCTCATAAGAGGAAGCTCTTGTTACATTTAATGTCCTGTAGTCAGACCCTCATTTTCCCTAGGACCCAGTAACATGTCAGAAACTGCTTTTCAAACAATTAGTAGTTCTCTGCTGCAAAAGGCATGGTCTAGAATGCTGAGCTATGAGTATCTTACCGGGACTCCACCAAGCCTCTTAGCATGGATACCTCCAGCACCAGTGGATCTACCACATCGTAAGCTACAAGGCATAGAGCGCAGCAGTGGGATCCGTGTTGCCAATTGGCTGTAAGAAATCCAATTCCATTTTAAGACACTGTGGCTTAACATCACTTATAGCTCTAGAAACTGACTCTGAGACTAAAATGGTGTGAGTAAAAGTAGTACTTGAGATGTCATTCTAGGAAACACTGATAAGGGAAGGAGTAAGTAAAACAAATAAGGGAAGAAACTCAGTACAGGTTGTGTTAATGAGCAGGTTATTGCTGTCAGTAATGGGGCTCATTCCTCCTGGTGGCCTCCAGGAGAACATGCCTTAGCTGCTCTTTGTCTTTACTCAATGATCATAGGGGTGGATTGATCAGAAATGTAGGCTACATGTGGTTCAGCAATATCATCGGATCAAAACTACCACCGTTGAGTGGCCGAACTGCCAAAAGTAGAGGCCAATATCTTCTGGCAGAACCAGTCAGCTACCTTCTGGAAGGTCGATCATACTGAATACGTCCCACCACGTAGGGTATGTATGGTGTTTTGTCTTCCCAGGAATAAACACATTTTCTTAACATGGATGCTTCTGTCAGCATCACCATTCCTACACTTTCAGAATGCCTTATCCATGCCACAGTAGCTCATACTACACTGTCTCTAAGTAGAGGTCATATATAATTGCAGAGGAAATGTGGCAATGCGCTCATTACCAAAGATTTCATTTGTTGTGCCACGTTCCCTGTCACATAGGAAACAGTTGGCATGGTAGGATAATAGAATAAACTGCTAAGATTCAGTTCTGGAGAAAGCTGAGATGCAGGCATTCTGAGAGGTTGGGAAACTGTTGTGTAGCATGTGGTGTACGTCTTAAACAACTAACTAATACATGGTGCTGTCTCACCCTCAGAGAGTGTATACAGGTATGTCAAACAAGGTAAAGAGATGGAAGTAGCCATATCTCACCATCATACCTTGTAATTTTCTAGAGTTTTTCCTTCTTTTCCATGACCTTGATTTGTGGATTTGGTCATCCTAGTCTTCAAGGTGGGACTTCTTCCACTAGAAAAAATAGTCACGGTTCCAACACATTAGAAGATGAGCTTCCCCCTGGACATTTGGGGCTCTTCATGGCAATAATCCAACTTGCAGGGTGATTAATCCTAACAACTAGAGGCAGCTGGTTTGTTGCTAAAGAATGGATGAAAGAAGACTTTAGAATCCAGGGGATTCACTGGAGGGTCTCTCAGTACTCTCTTGCCCCAAAGTTGTAGCTGCCGTAAAATAGTGGTAAGAATAACAACAAAAATAACATCTCCAAAGACAGATCCCGCAGAGATAAAGATTTGGGTCACCCTACTGAGTAAAGACTCTTGTGCAGCCAAAGTGCTGGCAAAGGGTAAGCGGAATCGCAGCCAAGTGTTCAAAGAAGCGTTCATATTACAAAGTTCGCTGTCATGAAAATGATAGGATTGTGGGCCTTAACAACTCTGTGTTTGATTATTTAATTCTTTATTTTATCCTTTGTTTCCTCATTACCTTATAGGAAGAATATAAGTTGTATCTAATGTCCTAGGATTCACGTAGACTTATGACCAACTTGATAACACTCTGCAGTGTTACCTGCAGTAATACGTTAACTAGTGGCACGACTTGAATTTTCTGTGTTAGTGTTTTTCACCCAACAAAGGATAAGAGTGGACGTTAAGGAAAAAAGGGAGGTATTGTGCTGCATATTTTCTGTTTGGTCCTCCAAATCTACTCCCTACCCGTCTTTCTCTCCCACACAGCTGACCTGTGTGGACGTGAATAGACATCAGTGCTCTCATCATTGTACAGGTTTTCTCCTTTCAGATCATGATTCCATTAACCTTTCCTCTTCTCAGTTCTTTTGACCTGAGATAGCGAGCTTTGTGTTACTAGACTATCTTTTTTTCGGTCCTCCTATGTGAACATGTTTGTAAACAATGTCTTTATAATTACTCTCCTTAAATTCTAATATTTCAAGTGTATCAGCCATTTCCTGTGGGGACCCTGACTCAATAAAGGTGGTGAATGGTTTCAGATATGTTGAATCTGAGGATTCTGGAGATTTATATTGATGGAATTTCCAAAGAGAATAGAGGGAGAAAGGTCTAGACTGGTGACATACATTTGGAAAATTATTAGCGGATAAGTAGAAGATGAGATCACCCATGTGGAGCATCAGACTGATGATGGAATCCTAGTAGGGACACAGACATTGGGGTAGCAGACATAGGATGTGGATCTCACAAAGGAGGGAGAGCTGTTGCAGACACCAAATTATTAATAGAAGCAGGAATATGGAGTGTAATGGGAATAAATGGGGTGGAGGTTTTTAAAAAGGAGAATGTCATTATCACTGACAAGATAGCAGAGAGCACTCCTAAGATGATAATTTAAAAAAATAAAGTAAGTGTAATTGTAAGTGCAATTGAAAGTGCAACTGCAAAGTCGCAGTTATGGAGGAAATTGAAAAGTCATTAAAAGACCCAGTAGTATTTTAAGGGAGAAGAGAGATTGAAGTTAATTGAGAAATAGGTTGGGAAAGAAGAAGCAGAGCCATCTTCAAAAAAGATATTTGTAAAGGAAGGAAGAAAAGTGACTGGACACAGTAAGATGGCATGAAATCTTGGAAGAGATTATGCTTTGCGGGATGAGCACTTCATTAGGTTTTTTAGACTTGAGAGTTCAATAGAAAGGAAGTGAATAAAGACACATGAAGGAGGTGGAGGACAAAATAAGGAAAGTGCCAGAATGTGGCAAGGTAAGGCCAAGAGAATATGGAGAAAAGTTGAATTTGATTAGAAGGAGGAACTCCTAAACTTCTGGACCTTTAGTTAAGCACAGATGTGGATATAGATTAACTTACAGGTAGAAGGGCAGAATATTAGAAGTTCACTTTATGGTTTCAATTTTAAGTTTCTGTTGTGAGTAAAAAGTGCGCTGGAAAGAAGACAAAGTACGAAACAGATATTGGAGGAAATGAGAGGTGACATTGACCACACACAAATAAAAGGATGGTAGTACTGAGGGCTCAGGTGGTGTTAGAAGACATGAATTTATAGAGGAAATTATCTATATATTTGTGTTTTCTCTAGCAGGCCTCAGATGTCCTCATTATAGGAGTGAAAAGCAGTAGGTATCACTGATCCAGCTACTAAGTGTCAAGAAATAGAAATATTTGTTTCTTCCTTCCTCTCTTCCTCCCTTTCTCCTTCCTTTCCCTCCTTATCTTTCTTCATTCCCTGTTTCCATCTTTTCTTGTCACTTTTATACCCTCCTTCCCTTTTTCATTTCTCTCTACCCTTTTCTTTTCTTTCTTCCCTCTTCTGTTCTTTTTTTTTTCCTCTAACATTGATGGTGCACTTTTATGTACTAGATATTGTGAAAGCTACAGAAGACACATTTTACAATGTATTTCACAACTTGACTCAGAGACTTGATGATGGCAGCCACATAGAGATGACATTACATATTCTTGACATTCCAGGTTTTCCTCTCCGACCCATTTAGAGTTTATCTTGTGACTGAACTAGATTTTTTTTCCTATTGCAAAGTTGAAAATGAAATGAACATTAGTGAAACATTTCATCTATATTTCACAAAGTTAAATTGTTGAAAAAGTAATTTCTAGTATAATAATCTAAGGGTAAGGGGTGACTTTCAGTGATTTGAAAGTATAGATGGCCAAATAATTTAACTGTTAAAAAAACGAATTGGTATTGGAAGTTTCAAAACTGACCCTCTTCATGGCCCAAATGTCATGGCTAATTCCTTAGTTCTGTTTCTTACTGGTTTGGTTACCTGGCAAAAAAACAGTGTTTCGAGGAAAAAAAGATCAAGTAATTGTCACTTTCTGAATCTGTTTTGGGCCGTGGTCTCCCACGCATTGAGTTCAATCACTTCAAAGACATCTTCAAATGAAAGAAAAAGAGACTATCCCTGTGGGCTGGACAGAGGCAGCATCCTTTTGACTGAGATAAAATAGCATTTTCATTGTCAGAATCCCTTCTTTTTCTCTTTCCTCCTCTCCCTCTCACTAACTGAAAATGTTTAGATAGTTAATGCTAAGGGCTGAGAGTGTACTTTTCCAATGAAATGACAGATCACCATATTTTATATTTTTTGTTTCCACCTGACCAAAGTGAGTGCGTTATTATAAAAAATACTTTAAAAATTATTATTTTCCCCATTGTTTTCCTATAAAGTAGATATAGTTTTCTTTGTCAAAGTAGAATATTTATTTAAACGGTGTCGTTAGATACATACTGAGCCTTGTTTATGGGTTTAGTGCTGCTTTAGAGAAGGCTGACTGGTGGAAGAATCTGAAGCCCAAAGAACAGGAATCTGGTCTCTATGCAATCCTTTTCCTAGGCATTATTTTTTTCTTCAGGAAATAAGTGTGAAGCTACACAAATCAATGCTAGTGCATTGATAGAAGAGGGATTGTTTGGATGTGCTACCAGTATATAATGTTCAGGCAGTAAATGTGATATAATTGATTCATGCTGGTTTCTAGCATCGTTATGTATATTTCTGTATTTATATGTGAATAACAATCAGGTAAACGAATGACACTGACAAATTCCTTGCTCTATTTTCTTGTATTGGTTTCCTTCCCGTGCCCTCATTCTTTTGGCTTGTGTACCCTATATAAGCTGCCACAGCTGTTTGTCAGTTCTCTCTAACAGCCTTTTCTTTCTGTGAGAAGACTAGATTGTTCTGGATACTTGGTTCCTCGCAGATGTCCAGAATTCCATCCAAGGCTTCCTGTCTTGGTGATTAATGATTTTTGTTTCAATTTGTTGAAATATAGCTTTGGAAAGTGACTAGTTTCAGGAAACACATCTCAGTGAATCATTTAAGGTTGGATAGTCTACCTTGAGTAACTTTACAAATATAAAAAATAAACACAAAAAGAAAACAAACAAACAAAATAAACAATTGGCAGGCATCGCACATTTTCAAATTTCTATTCATGAAGGTATTCAGGAATAGTATAAAACAGCAAGAGATTTTCTAATATTTATCAAATATTGTTACTTTCTTGATTGGGAGGGTAAGGGAGTTTTTGGAAGACTGTCTTATCTGGGATGTAGTTACTTTAGATTTATTGTTTTAATTAGGAAGACCTAGAAGAAGCAGGCCAGGCTATATTCATTTTTTAAAATCCCCAGCACATAGTTGATATATAATTATGTTTGGACAATATGGGTTAAACATGACAGAATGCCTGCTTTTGCATCCACTCCTTCTTGAAATGAAACCATACTAAAATGACACTAAAGGAATTCTAGACTTAAAGCTACAAGAAAAAAAGTAGAACAGAAGAAGAGAAACAGCAATCAAAGTTTTGAACATGAAAAGTAGGTGGACAAGTGGTAATTAACTGACCAAAAAGAAAAAAGTTGAAACTGAAGTTGGCTGTGGAAAAAGCTTAGGAGTAACAGTGGCACTGTTTCCCACTAAGCAGCGCCAGGAAGTTTCTAGAATTGGAAACAGCAAGACTCTCTGAAAAAGGAGATGTCAGGGGGGCTGAAAACAAGTCTGTTTGAAAATCCGTATAAAAAGGAGTTTGACCTTGCCTATCACAGTTGTCACCCTGAAAAACTGGGTGAATGCACATACCCCATGCCTGCAGGAGACTCTGGAGAGAAATAACCTGTGGGACAACGAATTCAGAGACACAAGTCACGTGTTCCTAAGTAGATACAAGAGGAGTGGGGAATGTAGTCCCTCACTGGCTGGGGATGATAGCTCCATTGTGGAAAGTGGTAGGAATTGCGGGTTAGGCACCGTCTCTGCCTCATTAAGATGAACACTAACGTAAAGGAACTTCATGGATAAGACTACCTATTTTGTGTGGGAATAATCTTAAATTTTGGTTTAATTCCTTTCAGTGGAAACTCCCGAATCATATTATTTTACTTTGGGCATTTTATCTGGTGACCCTCAGAAACCTCACTAAATGTCTGAATTTTCAAGTGTATCCCGAAATACAAGGGGTTATTATCTTAGTTCTATAAAATCACTAGACCCTGGCCGCTGAAATCCTGCCTGATAACTCTATGACCATCTTCCTATGAGAAACTTTAGAAACCCCTTAAGACTTTGGCGTGATGTAAATGTGTTTATACAGTTAGTACTCCTTTTAGCTCCATCTTCAACTCCCTTTCTTTATGCTTGAAGCAGACACTTTTTGCCTGCACCTCATCCCCTTGGCTCACTGTGACTTTGGTAGCAGCTATGGTGGGATGTTCCTATCACATTGACAACTTTCCAGCTCGAGCACTTATTGCGTCTCTTGGCATTTTCTGAAGGTTTGGGCAACTCAGCCCCCAAACAGAGCAGCCTGGAAGTGCAGGGGTTTAATGCCCCTTGGGCAAATCATAACCAGTGAGGGTTAACATTGATAAGCATCTCAACCTCCCAAACACCAGAGGAGCAATGCAGAGGTGTCATCTACACATTTCCTCAGAGGATCTCAGTTGGGATTGAATCTCAGCTGCCGGAGTGACAACCAGGTCAGTAATGCTCTCCCTTCCCTGTGTCACTCTTCATGGTCCCTCACTTCTGCTTCCTGAGAGCCCCTCCCATGTCAGCCAGTGGCACTGAGGTCCTTGTCTCAGGCTTTGCTTTGGAAGAAAACCAAACTTCGACGACTTCCATGTAAATATTTACCTGACCACATGAAGACCCTATCTGTCACCCTTCTTCCACTCCCTGTGAAAGAGAGAGAAACGAAGTGCTTAGAATTTTGCAAATATATGTGTTTAGATTTTCATTTGACTTGCCTGCCTTACCACTGGTATGAATGACATGATTATTAACATTTGTGAAAGATAAAACTTTTATTTTTGACTATTGATTCATAGTAAAACAAGAATTTCAGTAGCTAGCACTTCATATTAATTTAAATGCCGTTATTAAAATAAACTGTAGTTTGGGCCTACAGTAGTAAAGGAGAATAATTAGAGATACAGCCACTCCCATAGAGATGCCTGTGATGCCTGCAGGTTCTGGAATGAAGGGCTCACATTCTTCTCTTTCTTTAGAAATGAAGGCAGTTTGGCTTGGGAAGTATTGCTGATGTGTGCAGAGTGTCAGCGTAAAGAACCAGAGGGATTAAAAAAGGATCTGCCCCAAACATAAATTTCCCAGCATTTTTTTCTTTTCTGTGTCTTATCCCGACCTTGAAGTCTGGAACACCTGTCATTTTTTTCTTTGATGTACAGATTGGCAGACCACTAACCAGGAAATATTTCAAATTTTATGGCTCTGTTTTTTCTGAATCTGATTTTTCCTGCCTAGGAGAGACTATTTATCATCCCAACCAGCTTCTCCACTCACTTCATGCACAGAGAAAAGAGTACAGGAACCCAAGATAGGGAGGTTAAAGGGAAGAGACGTTTTGTCAATGATATTTGTTTAATTAGAACTTTAAATTTGTAATTAAAAATTCTTCTAATTATTTGTGGTATAGGTAATAGCAAACAGTACAAAGTACTTCTTTCAAAGGCAACCAATTGTTTTGTGTACACTAATGATATTGTGTGTGCATATTAATGTATATATACATATGTGTATATATATATATCATGATACATATATCAAATATATAACTATATCTCATAATTTACCTATAAATGATTATATATGTTATATATAATATAATCATATTATAGTAATCATAGTACTGTTGTTATAATAGTAACAATGTGCATACTGTTCTGCCTGTTTATACCTTGCTTTTCCGCTTAGAGCATCTTAGAGATTTTTCCAAACTAGAAATATTTCATAGAATCAATATTTTAAATGTTTGCATAGTATACATTTTAGGAATATGCCATCAGTTATTTAACCAGCCTTCAGGATAGAGGTTTGGTAGAGATCTTGGCATTTTTTTTGTCAATCTTAGCTGATAAAAACAATATTGCAATAAATATCCTTCCATGTGTCCTGTTGTTCTCATATGTCATGAAGTCAGTAGGATAAATTCCTAGTAAAATTGCTGAAATAAAGAGTCTGAGAATTTATACTTTTGCTAAAGATTGTGAAATTACTACTACATAAAAAATATAATTAGATGAAGCTATAGGTATTAGATAAAAAATATGGTTTATTGGATCAATGGTTTACTTCGGTTTCTCTTATTATTAAATAAATTGAGTGCCCTTTTGTATGTTGAGAGCCATTTGTGTTTCCTTTCCTGTAAACAGCCTTTTTATTTACCTTGCTTATTTTTTCTATTAGACTATTATTTTATTGATTTGTAAAATTCTTATATACAAGGAAATTAGTCTTTTGTGAATGATATAAGTTGTAATTTTTTTCCTGCGTTTCATTTGTCTTTTGATTTTTATGGTAATTTTTGTATGCAGGAAATTTAAATTTTTGTACAGTTAAAGGTACCTTTTTAAAAATAGTTTCTGAGTTTTGCAACACACTCAGAAAAGCTTCCTTTTTCTGAGATTATTCATTAATTTATGTTTTCTTTTAGTACTTTTTAAGGTATCTTTATATTTAAACCTTTGATCTATTTGGAATTTACTTTGTGTAAGACAGCAGTTAGAAATAAATCTTGACTTTTTTCTATGTATCTGCCAAGTTGTCTGAAAACCCTTTGTTAAATAATCCATTTCCCCATTTGAAATACTATTTTTATCATAACTACATTCATGTATGTATTAGATCTAATTCTGTATTTTGTCATCTCTGTTCTATTGACCTATTTTTCCAGTCATGCATAAATATCACACGTTCTTAATTACCATGGTTTTATAAAATATTTTAATATCTGGACAGCTAGTTTCCCTTCCACCCTTATTATTAGCATTATCCTATTTATTTATTTTTTTTTAAATTGAAGTATAGTTGATTTACAATGTTGTGTTAGTTTCAGGTATGCAGCAAAGTGATTCAGTTATATATATATATTTTTCAGATTATTTTCCATTATAGGTTATTAAAAGATATTGAATATAATTCCTTGTGCTACACAATAAATTCTTGTTGCTTATCTACTTTATGTTTAGTAGTTTGTATCTGTTAATCCCATACTCCTAATTTATCCCTCCCCACTTCCTTTCCCCTTTGCTAGCCATAGTTTGTTTGCTATGTCTGTGATCTGTTTGTTTTGTATATAGATTCATTTGTATTATTTTTTAGATTCCTCATATAAGTGATATCATATAATATTTGTCTTTCTCGTTCTGACTTACTTCACTTAGTTTGATAATCTCTAGATCCATTCATGTTGCTGCATATGGCATTATTTCATTCTTTTTTATGGTTGAGTAGTATTCTGTTGTGTGTGTGTGTGTGTGTGTATGTGTATATATATATATATATCACATCTTTTTTTTTTGTTTTTTTTGTGTGGTACGCGGGCCTCTCACTGTTGTGGCCTCTCCCGTTGCGGAGCACAGGCTCCGGACGCACAGGCTCAGCAGCCATGGCTCACGGGCCCAGCCGCTCCGCGGCATGTGGGATCTTCCCAGACCGGGGCACGAACCCGTGTCCCCTGCATCGGCAGGCGGACTCTCAACCACTGCACCACCAGGGAAGCCCTCACATCTTCTTTATCTAGTCATCTGTCGATGGACATTTAGGCTGTTTCCATGTCTTGGCTATTGTAAATAGTGCTGCAGTGAACGTTGGGGTGCATGTATCTTTTCGAATTATAGTTTTCTCTGGATATAGGCCCAGAAGTGAGATTACAGGATGATATGACAACTCTATTTTTAGTTTTCTGAGGAACCTCCATACTGTTTTCCATGATGGCTGCACCAATTTACATTCCCACCAACAGTGTAGGAGGGCTCCCTCTTCTCCATATCCTCTCCAGCATTTATTATTTGTAGACTTTTTAATTATGGCCATTCTGACTGTTGTGAGGTGATATGTCATTGTTGTTTTGATTTGCATTTCTCCAATAACTAGTGATGTTGAGCATCTTTTCATGCACCTGTTTGGCCATCTGTATGCCTTCTTTGGAGAAATGTCTATTTAGACCTTCTGCCCATTTTTGATTGGGTTGTTTGCATTTTTGATACTGAGTTGTATGAGCTGTTTGTATAGTTTGAGTATTAACCCTTTGTCGGTCGCATCATTGGCAAATGTTTTCTCCCATTCCATAGGTTGTCCTTTAGTTTTGTTAATGGTTGCCTTTGCTGCGCAAAAGATTTTAAGTTTGATTAGGTCCTATTTGTTTATTTTTGCTTTTATTTCTTTTGCCTTGGGAGACTGATCTAGGAAAACATCGCTATGATTTATGTCAGAGAATGCTTTGCCTATGTTCTCTTTTAGGAGTTTTATGGTGTCATGTCTTATATTTAGGTCTTTAAACAATTTTGAGTTTATTTTTGTATATAGTGTGAGACAGTGTTCTGATTTCATTGATTTAAAGATAGCTGTCCAGTTTTCTCAACATCACTTGTTGAAAAGCCTGTGCTTTCTTCATTCTGTATTCCTGCTTCCTTTTTCGTAGATTAATTGACCATAGGTGTGTGGGTTTATTTCTGTGCTTGCTATTCTGTTCCATTGATCTATGTGTCTGTTTCTGTGCCAATACCACACTTTTTTTTTTTTAAACTGTTTTGATTACTGTAGTTTTATAGTATAATTTGAAGTCTGAGAGGGTTATGCCTCCAGCTTTCTTCTTTTTCCTCATATCCTGTTTATTCTTGTATATTAATTTTGCTTATGTATTTTAGAACTGCCTGGTTTGAGTTTTTAAAAATGGTATTTTTGAAAGGTCATATTAAGATTATTGATTAATTCAGAAAATTGGTATCTTTATGTTATAAAGGGTTGCAATCCAAGAACATGGTATGATTTTCCATGTTTTCCATCTTCTGTATCCCTCAGTAATATTGTAAAGTTATTATTTTATTCAGATCTCATATATTTCTTCAGTTCACTTTAGGTATTTTATCATTTTGGTAGTATTATGAATGACATTTTCTTCCATTAGCTTCTTAATTAGTTATTTGCCTCTGAAGACTATTGATTTCTGGATATTAATTTCATACTTGTACTTAATAATTCCTCTTAAAATTTATAAATGTTTTTCAGTTGATTTTATTGGCCTTTCAAGCAAATAATCGTATTATCAACAAATAATGATACTTTTATTTCCTCCGTCCAGTTTTGTGTCTCATGTGCTTGTTTCCTTAAATTTGTTGGCTGGTACTTTAGGAATAAAATTTAAAAATAGAAATGAAAAAGGATATTCATTTATTTTTAAACTTTTAATTTTTTTTGCATTAATGAGAGTTCATTTTGCTTTTTCCCTTCAAATCTTCCATTATGCCTTTTTGGTGAATACTTCAGAAATTAAAAAAAATTGAATAGATTTTATTTTTTAGAGAAGTTTTAGGTTTACAGAAAAATTTAATGGACAGTTCAGAGCCATTATGATTTTTTAATCTTTTTCTGAAGTGTCTGTTTTCTTCATGATATTTCTAATTTTGCATTCATTTCTATAATATTACTATTTGTTTTCTTCTCATTCTTCTCTGAGTTCTGACATGTCACAATTCCAGTATCTGTTATTGTCCTGTATCTTCCCTGAGACACATACCCTTATCTTCGTGAGGCCATTATGTCATAAATTTATTTAAAGTTATAATTCTACCATGGGCCACAATTTTCATTGATAATGTGGTAACATTTTGGAGGTAATGTATTTTGTTTAAATTTTCTCCGTTTCTTTTCTTCTCTAATCTTTCATATTAGATCTACTGTGGTTTCTTTTTAACTAATACTCTCTTTTGAATGAGATAAATTCTTTATGTATCAACTATTTGCAAAATGTCTGTGTGGAGATGAGACCAGGACTGTATTCCCTCTAGTAGAAATTCTCCCATGATATGTAGTTATGTTTATAAGTGAGGTTTTTTTCACTTTTATTTCTCCCCAACTCACTGACACTGACGCTTTAGGCTCCTTGTAATGCAGTCTTTCTCCTCCCGTGTCCAACCGACTGATGCCTTTCTGCAGATGTGGTTGGCTATGTGGATCCTTGTTCAGTGCCATCTTCTCTGCTTCTCAAAATTCTATGACAAGCTGGATCTAGGAAGGCTCTCTCACCTCCCTGTGTCTCTGTTCTTGTTCCAAGCAAGACATTGTTGATCTTGCACATCAAGTGATCCTCTTACTTAGAGACTACTCTAAGACATTCTCTCTTGAGTCACCCTGTACTCCAGTTGACCTTCACTGCATTTAATAGCACTTCATCAAATTGTGTAGTTCTGGTTTGTAGAAATCTTCTAGTTTCATTGCAGATGGAATTTGCATTCCTGTTTCTTTTTCTTATTATTTTGGAAGGAAGAAATTATCTTTTTAATGTGTTATTTTAAAATAAAAAATCTGGACTGCTTTTGAAATTCAATTTTTAATATCTACTAAGTCCAATTTCACTTGTTATTTAGTTTTTAATATTGGCTGGAATAAACTTTTCAGGACCAGTATCTGTATCCCTAAATAAATATAAAGAAATGCTTTAGGTGAGAAGTTGTGGGAAAATTTTGAGGAGGAGTGCTGGGGATGGGAGAAAGAAATGTGATATAAAGAGAATAAAATAGGAGGTTTATACTATGTTATTTTCATGCTAGGATTAAGCTAGAACTTTGATGTGTTTGTTGATTTGTTTGATGACAG
Source organism: Delphinapterus leucas (assembly GCF_059928025.1). Taxonomy (NCBI): domain Eukaryota; kingdom Metazoa; phylum Chordata; class Mammalia; order Artiodactyla; family Monodontidae; genus Delphinapterus; species Delphinapterus leucas. Next base: position 22,938,133 of record NC_143133.1, read on the forward strand.
TGGTTTTATAATTTTGTAATGTTATATAATAGTAAATATTAGCTTTGTATAAACAGGAATAAAAACTAATGGTTCTTATTTTCAGTTCAACAAAAATTAGGAATAGTGAATATAAATGTTGCTATTTAATAATAATTTTAAATACAATTGCCAGTGTCTTATAAGTTCAGTTCTTCAGGCTGACAACACATATTATCAGGAAATATTCTGATGAAGTTATCAGAATGATTTTGTTATTTCCTTCATTGTTCTCTCTAAATTAGTTAGTAAATTCAGATGTTTATTTCAAGAGCAAAATAAAATCAAGTAAGAGGCTTTTGTTGAGGCTTATCAACATTTTCATTCAAAGTTGAATCTGAACTATTCTTTGCTTAGTTCTATACTGAAGTCCTAGGTAAATTTGATAATGCAGAGATAAGTTTTGCTTTAATTTCTGCTCATTTGGTATAGCTGTTTACTTTTATTAAATATGTAAAATCAGCTTCTGGTGATTAAGACTTTTAAAAATTAAAATGAAATGTGTTCGATAAAAGTACTTATCAGGAATTAGTTGGTAAATATAAGCATAGAATTCTACACATATTAATTGATGAAGATAAATTATATTTACTCCAAAGAATTTCCCAACCCTCCAATTACTTATTGACCACCTGATTTTAAACAGTGTGTGCTGAGCTGAGTAGAAAAGAAGTAAAACTATATTATGACTGGAAGTTGTAGTTAGAATTTGTTAATAATTTCATCTGGATGAGAAGTAAATTACAAAATATATGGCACGTTCCCTTCCAAAGTATTAATAAATTGTTTTACAATAGCAGCAATCCATTATATACAAAGAACCAAAAGAAACAGTATACAAGTTGGAAAGAACATGGGCTTTGAATTCGGTTGTGTCTGTGTTCAAAACCCCAAATCCTGTTTCACTTCTTATAGGGAATGTGACCTTGACCAAGTTACTTGAGAGCCTCTTTATCTTTGAATTAGTGATAATAGAACCATTTGACAGCATTCTGAGGAGGAGCGCAAATGTTAAACTAACTCAGTTTGAGAACAAGTTTTGGGCAAGGGAGAGAGCCAAACAACAATCATGACATGCCCAACTTCACATTATCATGGGTCACAGCATTACAGGGTTTTATACTTATTTTCTTTTGTTTCAAAAATTAGGCAAAAAGAGGTGATATCTGAAAATCTCAGCAGTAAAAATCGAAACAATAAATTAAAATTAAGAGAAGGGGGTGAAGAGGCTCAAATTCTGCCTCTCCCACTTACCACTTGGGCAAATTACTTAACCAGACCTTGCTCTAGTGCCTTCATCTATAAAATGGAAAGAACAGTAGTAGCTATCTTCTTGCGGCTTATTACATATAGTAGCAAACAGTTATAATGTACTAATTTTTTTGTTCTTGGCAAAAATAGGGAAAATCATTGATTGTACTATGAGTTCAGAGGACTTTAGTCTTAAAAAGAGGAATTCAATTACAGAATCTCAAGTAGTAATTGTATGAATGAATGGTCTTTGATGTTTGAGGTTTGTGCCACCAGAAAGTAGTCTTTTAGGTTAGAGCAATTTTGGAGTCTTGGTGCCAGGGAAACTATTCAAGCAGTAGATTTCTGCTTAACTAACAGTCTGATACTACCAGGAGATGATTACTAAAAATGTGTAAGTGAAAGCTTACGTAAGTTAAAAAATGTAACTGTTAAAAAAAAGACTTACTGAGAATGCAGAGTTAGAGAATGTTAATAGCCATCATAAAAGTTAATAGTCCAAGAAACAAAAGAAAGAGCAATTCAGGCAAAACTAATAGCTCTTCTCACCCATATTCCATCTGAACATCTTGTGTTTGAATTGCACTTACTAAGAGACCACTTACTAAGAAAATTAATAATAAACATTTTGAATAAAGTACACTGGAATTCTGTTACAGCAACAGGAGAAATATAGGAACTGTTCCACTTGGTAAGTATCTTTTTCATCTAAAATAATACATACATGTACCAAGTGTGACACTGTAATATTTCACTAGAATTCAGACCTAAAGGCCAGATAATGCCCTTTAGTTTCTGCTGGTAATGTGGTCTTCATGGTCACTCTGTTCTCATGGAACAGAGATAACTCCATCTGAATCCTCCATTTAGATCTAAAGAATATGCCTTATGGATTAGATGAGAAGTACAACCTTAGAAACAGAAAAGCTTGCCTTTTCATTTTGACCTGTATATCAGGACATGAGTACCTTGTCATATTTATGTATAGTAAATATCTTCTTTCAGTATATGGTTTGTCTTTTCATTCTGTTAATGGTATTTTTGATGAACAAAATTTCTCTATTAAAAAAAGTTCTCAGCTTTAATAATGTTCAATACAGCATTCTTTTATTTATGATTAATGATGTTTCGTGTGCTGTTTAAGAAATCATTGCCTCCTCAAGGCAAAGGAAAAGAGAATGCTAATATGAATTTACCTGAAGCATAATTTTATCTGATATATGACATATAAATGAAAGGCATTGCCATTTAATCAATCTTATTGACACTACAACACTCCAAATTTATTAGAAAGAAATTACTGGTGCAATAGTAAGTCATAATTCTGTAACTTTACTGGGAGCAATAAGTATATTCTTATTAAACATCTAATATAAATTACTCTAAAATTTCTTGTAAAACCTTCCTTTTTTTTTATTTATTTTATTTTTTTATTCTTTTTGCGGTACGCGGGCCTCTCACTGTTGTGGCCTCTCCCATTGCGGAGCAAGGCTCTGGACGCGAAGGCTCAGCGGCCATGGCTCACGGGCCCAGCCGCTCTGCGGCATGTGGGATCTTCCCGGACCGGGGCACGAACCCGTGTCCCCTGCATCGGCAGGCGGACTCTCAACCACCGCGCCACCAGGGAAGCCCTAGAAAGTTTTTATATAAAGCAGCTGAAAATCTACCTCTCTGAGACTTCTACTTATTGGTACGGGTACCCTTCTCTGATACTTCATGTGGTGTCTAGTTTTCCCTCTGTACACCAGTTCTCCAGGTACTTCGAGATAACTCTCGTCTTCTCATGAAGACTTCTCTTTTAAAGGGCATTACATACTTAAGGAGGAGAGAGCACTTGGTTTTGAGGTGAAGGACGAAGAGAGCAAACAGGCACTGAAACCGTGGACCTGAAGCATAGAAGGGATTTCTGGAATCTAGGTAGAACTGTGGGACTCATCTGACATGGCAATGTGTGAGCCCTAAGCATGATTGTTTGGAGAATGCTTTCTTGGGAGTTTTCCACTTTTAAGGAAGGGTCAAAGAGGTACAAGGGAAATTAGGAATGTGGAATTACTGAACTCATGTAGGAGAGTTTACAGAGTAATATCAGTGGCTACAGAATCAGTTGAAATAAGGTCTGACAAAAGGTCTTCGTATTTGTTGATTTTTAATTCATTGGTGTAGGTAAACAATTTTAGTACAGAGAAGGGATCAAAAAATCATGTATTGGGGGATTGATGATAAGCTAGTGTAGTCAGTTTGGATAAAACCAACTTTTCTTTTTAATGGCAATCGAAAAACATTGAAGCCTGGAGTATCTAAAATTGATGATGCAAGGGCTGTTAGCTCACTGGTGAGAGAGAAAAATATTGGGATCTGTTGTTGTCTTGGAAAAAAGTGATACTTAAATTTTAGAAAAAGATTGCAATGATGAGAAGCGTTTTTATATTCAGTTGAGGGTGCTGTCTACTTTGTGGAAGGTTGCCAGTTTACATCTTGCCAGTTATATGAGTAGTTTACATATAGAAACCTGAGCTAACTTCTGCAGTACTTCTGAGCATTTAGGCAACGCCTTACTGTCCTTAGAGATCAGTTTGGCTGGAAGTTCCCTTAAGCATCCACTGGACCTTTTGCAAACATGGGTAAATAAGAGACAAGGTACCCCAGAAAAGGAAGAGATAATTGAAAGGAAGAGGTTCATGAAAATATGGGAGGATATTTAGGACCCAGGAAGAGCAGAACTTAGTCTTGGAAAGAAAAGAAACTTTAAATCATAAAAAAATTGAAAGCAAGAAGAAAATGGTATAAAGAAAGAACTACAGAGGTGCTAATTATCACTATAGTGGCAATCACATTACAGTATATAAATGTATCAAATTAACATGTTGTACACCTTAAATTTTCACAATGTTACATGCCAAATATATTTCAATTAAAAAAAAAAGAAAAAGAACTACGGAGATATATAAAGGCAGAAAAAAGGAGAAAAATGTAATTAACAATTAATAATATCAGTCTCCTTGTAGACTAAGGAAGCTTGATAGTTGACAGCAAAAAAAGTCTCAGTTATCTTTAGTTTTGAGTAAATAAAAATACACAATTTGTGGCAGTCATTTTAAGGATCATAATAGTCATTATGTTATGATATGAATAAAAGGAATTAGGTGAAATTTATATTACTGATTGAAAGTGTACTAATACCATGAATTTGTGTAGAAAATACCAATGCACAAACAAGTATGAAGTAATAATAATATTATTCTATTTAAAACTGGGCCCTAGGAATAAAAGCATTCTGTTTTCTGCCTGCTAACCTGAGTTAGGATTTTCTCTGACACACAACCAATCCAAGACCGATTGTTGGTTGATGTATTCCAGAGAAGCCCAATTTTCCTCTCATCAGGAGATATTATTGTTCCGTAAATATGGTGAAGTTTCTGGAAGTATTCCTCTTCTTGCCAGCCAATTCACTTAAATTTGGAGACTTTCTGAAACACCATCAATCCAGACTAAGAATCAGTCCTTCTAAGAGGCTTCAGTCTTCCTTATCAAATATGGTGGTAATTCTTAAAAAATATGATCTCATTTCTTTCTAACACATCCCACATCTAGAACTGTTTGTAAAGTCATTTGGTTTCCTAAGCTTCTAAACATTATATCTTTTCAAATTTACATTGCCTCTTTCAGGAATCACTTAGGATAATTTTCACTCTTACGCAGCCTAGTTAGAGGATACCTTTCAGTAATTTAAAGACTTTCCAAATATTAGAAAGACTCTGGCTTATTTTGTGTAGGCCTCTGTGATATCTTGGAGTTGGTTTACAAGTGAAACAATCTTCTATCTTCAGTGAAATTTGGAAATCAGTATAATGTTTGCTAATATTTTTCTCAAATGTGAAAGGATATGGCTTCCCTTCTCCTCAGATCTTAGTGCTAAGTGGTTGTTTTCTCTAATCCTAATTTGCCTTTCTGTGTTCTGGTTCTGCCCCATGCCTGTCCCAGAAGAGAGTCCCATCACTACAGAGGAATGAGAAGTTTTGTCGCTATACTATGCTACTTACCAGGTAGCACTATCCTAGGTAAATATACATGTGGGATTCTAAGCACTTATTTCGTTTGTAGCTGTTTGCCAAGAATCCAATCAAGTGTACAACAGACATTTATGGAGTGCCTGCTGTAACTTAAGATGAGATGCTAGACATAGGGGGGAGAGGATGCCAAACCAATCATTGCTTTCTTGGAATTAATAGACAGTAAGCTGCAGAATTTCAAATGGTTAGGTTGCTATGAAGAAAATAAACAGGGTGATGGGATAGAGAGTGCATGGGAGAGGGTATGTTAGATTTGGAAATCAGAGAGGACCATTCTATGAAATTGCTGAAAGCTGAAAGATCAGGGGCTGTCCTGTGAATATCTGAGAGAAGCACCTACTGAGCAGAGTGAAAGCAAGTGCCCTAATGTGGGATCAGGTTGATGTGTTCCAAGAACACCAAGAGGCTAGTGTGTATGGAGGACCATGGACAAAGGGGAAAGATACGAGAAGGCTAGATAGGTGAGCAGAACTAGTTCACACAGAATATGAGAAATTGGGATTTTACTGCAGGTGCAATTGAATACCGCTATAGGACTTTGAGGAAGAAAATTTTATGGTTTAATTTTGATTACAAGATGATCATTCTGGATATTATGGGGAGAATGAGCAAAATAGCTGATCCAGGATGGCCAGTTAAGAGGCTCTGCCCATAGTCTTCATGAAAAATTATGGAGGCTTATACTAGGATGGTGGTGGCAGGGATAACAGAAAATGGTAGATGCAGGATTTATTTGGGAGTTAGACTTGACTGATTTGTTAATTGATTGGATTCAGAGAATAAGGAAAAAGAGACAACTTGAGGTTGATTCCTGAGGTTTTGGCTAAAGAAACTGAGAGGATGATGGTGGTATTTATGGATTACAACTAAAATATATATTCCTAGAGACAAGAATTCCGGGTGACTTTCTGATTATCCAAAGTTCTGATTGTGGTGACTCTGAAGTATTCTGGGATTCATCTCAGGACCTAGAGAGAGCCTGATCCTCCAACCTCCCCATCATTTGGACAGCTCCTAATTCCCTGTATTACATCCCTTTATCTTTTACGTGCTAAAGTGATTTCTACTTTTTGCAACTGAGCTCTGACAGTTGTGAGCCTGGAGAAAATCAAAAAGCATATAGTTTCATTGAAGACAAGAGAAAAATATGTTTTGTGATAGAACTGTCAATTCTGTTGAATTGTGAAATGTGGCTTAGAAATGAAGCAAAATGAATCAAAAGAAGTGATCTTTGGATGTAATATGGAGTAATTGGTGCTAACGGTAACCGCAATTCAGTAGAATGTTAAAGGGAAGCCCAAGTAGATGAGGTTGAAGAACAAATAGGAAATGAGGCAGTAACAGAGAAACTATATAAATGCTTTAAGTAGTTTTGTTTTGACAGGGAACAGAGAAACATTATGGTAGATACAGGGAGACAAGGGGTCAAGGAAGGATGCATTTGGAGTAGAGATACTTTATGTATCCGTTACCTTGCTTTTGGTTGTAAATGGCAGAAATTCCAATTCATATTGGCTTAAGCGATAAGAATAAAAATTGGAATGATTCACGTAACTGAAAAAGTCCAGAATTAAGGATTCCAAGTGTATTTTTCTGCAGCTCTCTGTTCTACAGTTGCCTACATTTTTCTTTATACTCGGATTCAGCTTTTATTATAATAGCAAAATAATATCAGTAGTTCTGGCTTTCATATCTTTACAGCATACGGATCAGAGTGAGAGGAAACACAAGTCCTGACATTCACTCTGATTGGACTAACATAAATCAGTCACAACGTCCAGAGAAATGTCATGAATTAAATGGCTAGAGTCTGGGTTCCTGTCACTCGCCAAATCAATAGCTGTGTATACGGGAATAACATTCCCTGAGTTGCTTCCACCTTGAAGCTGAAGGTGAGAGTCAATCTCATCCAACATTTGGCTGATGGGCAATGGGGGGCGGTGGTGGAAGAAATGGTCAAGTTCATAAGCTAATACACTGTCTGTGTGCTACGGGAAAGAAGCCAGAGGAAGAGATCAGTAACAGAGCGAAGAGGAGAGGTCATTTCAGTGTGAGATCTTTCAGTGAGTAAGAGGAGGGCGCCAGAGCTGGCCTTGGGTAGGAGGAGGGTCACTTTCTCCACTGAGACGAGAGAGGAAGAGAGTGGCAGAAAGCAGCTGGCTGCCTGTGGGAGGAAGGAGGAGTTCCCTCGTGCTGGCTTCTGTTTTCCCAGAAGAGTGTGAGACAAGATCATCGCAAGATCATCAGTTGGTGGCGAAGGAGGCAGGGGCCCAAGAGGAGAAGATGTGAAATCATCATTTTGAAGAGTGTGAAAGTGAAAGATGGGGGGTATACAGGATCTACAGAGAGGGAGGCAAGGGCTGAGAACCACTAGCCGATTCCTATTTCTGTTTTGAAGGCTTGCTGTTCTCCTGGACACTCATTAACAAACTTGAAGTGATTATTTATTACCTCTCCCGATTTTCTATTTTACCCACTCCCAATTTCTAGAGATGATGTTTCTTAAGAATTAAAAAAAATTCATTCTTTTCCTTCCATCCCACCATCACTCCTATGGTATAAACTGTCATCTTTGCACAGGAGGGTTATGGCGGCAGCCGTGGTAGAAACCTTATCTTTAGATGCTTCCTTCCCTGATCCATTCACACTGCTGCCAGAATAATTGTCCCTAAATACAGCTTTTGTCATGTTGTTTCCTTGTTCAGCGCATCTGCCTGAGTTTCATAGGTCTTTAGGTGAGGTTTTCCTTGTATTTTTTCCCTTTGCTTTCCAATATAGAAATTTCTAGTCCTGTCAGTCTAGTCTTCTCCTTTGCGCAGGAACTTAACATCGTATTCTTTTCCATTTTTCTGTGTGTACTCATAGCCCCCATGCCAGAAATTGCAAACCTGGCCCTTTCTCTACATTAAATCAGACCCAGCCTTTAGGACTCTGCTGTGGAAATTTCTGGGATGATGGAAATGTCCCATATCTGCATAACCACATGTAGCTATTAAGCACTTGTTTTGAGTGAAGAACTTATATTTAGATTATATTTTTACTTATATTTAATTTTACTTATATGTAAATTTAAATGTAAATAGCCAAGTGTGTGGACACACACAGCTTTAGGACCTACGCTTTATCCCATTACTGCCTTGATGCCACTTAACCAGTTCAACCCTGATAGACATTCCCCCTTGTGGGAAGTCCTGTAGCTTTTGATGATGTTTACAGCACAGCTGTACATTTAGTTCTATATTTTCCTGCTTTCAAGTTTTCACACTTGCCTTGTTTCTCCCTTTGTCTTATTTTTCTCTTTTACCTACAACACTGAGCTCATAGCATAACCTTCAATACATACTTGACTCAAGTTTTGAATTATTTATGTGTGAGGGGATGCTTCTTTCCTACTAAAACAAGATAGAAAACCAAAGATAAAAATGGATGAACACTCTGCCAGGACGTCCTTCTGGCAGGAAGGGAATTCAAAATGGCTTCTTCTCCTTGTCCTTCTTGAGTTCCTTCCTCTCCCTTGGATGGCTCCCTCTTTCCTTCCTGCCCAGAGGAATTAAAACATCATTATCGTTGTATACTTTGCAAAACTGTTTTATGATATATGGTACAATAGCAGTTTATTACTCTTAAGAGAGTAGTATTTTAACTGCTGCTCTGTGGTTTGTTTACAACATATGGTTAGTTTTACTAAGGAATTACTCAGATGTATATACCATTTTCCTGGAAGTTGTGGAACCATCCAATTTCCACAGTTTACTAGTCTAACTTGTCCTCTAGCAATGAAACCTAAAAGTCTTTTAATTTGAGGACAGTCGACTTTTTAAGTAGGAAGTAAAGGGCCATGTTGCTGGTCTGGAGGGAAGTTAAATGGATTACTCAGTAATTCTGTGCCACCCCTCTCCTGAAGGGTTATTCAAATCCACTCACATAATACATGGATTTTTCTGTAGCGATTAGCCCACAAGCATTTAGTTGACAGACATGTAGCCTTCTCCTTTTCCCTCCAATGGGAAGTGGGCCTTCACTTATGCAAATTATGGCGCTTACGCTGGGGACCCACAGGAGAGGGCCTGACACAACCGCATCAACAGAGATATAAATCCCTCCACTTGCCGGCCTTCCTATTCATGAAGCTGCTTCAGCGTTCAGTTATGTTCATTTGCATGTTAACACCAGCAAAAAGTATGCAAAACATGAATGCCCAGCTTTTCAAAGGAGAGGAGTAAAAGCACAGGACAGACTGTTGAGTTTGGTTTTGCTTTCTAGACAATGAAAGCCTAGGAACAAAATCAACTTGCCAATCCATTTTTCTTAAGAATAAAAAGTCAATTCTGTTTGCTCCTGCCAGATCGGGCAACCTGATTTTCGTCCACCATTTTCTAAAACTTGGATTTAAACTTTTAAACTTCGATGTAAGGCATATGACTTCAAATACTCACAGCGACTAGCCCATGTTAATCTTGCCCTTAAGAATAAAATTTTTTTTTTAAGGACAGTAACGTTATTTATTTATTTTAATTTATTTAATTTTTGGCTGCACCACATGGCTTGTGGGATCCTACTTCCACAACCAGGGATCGAACCCATGCACCCTGCAGCCTGCAGGGGAAGCAGGAGTCCCAACCACTGGCCCACCAGGGAACTCCCAAGAATAAGATTTTTATCTTTCTCATTTGCCTCTTCATTGGTACTTCCTTATTTCTCTTTCTCTCTCTCCCTCTCTCTCTCTCAAGTAAATAGTGTAATGCACTATATGCCATACGGTAGCATACTGCATAATGGCAACTAAGGAGGTTAAATTCTGTTATTTCTAGTGCCTAACACTACTTCATTGTATTTGGATACCTCTGTATTATTTAAATTCTTTCACTTCTATTGCATCATATAAATATAGGTGCAATGAAACAATGAGTGAACATAAAAAGCAATGATTTACTCACTTAAATGCAAAAGCTTTTTTTTTTTTGTCTTTTGGGGAATAAAAAAAGGTACTTCAAGAATAGTATAACCAAAAAGATGTTTAGTTAAATCCTGAAAAGAAAAAAGATGGAGAAGAAAACAGAATAACAAAGAAAAAATGCTAAAAAGACAGTAGCTGAAGAGAAATCTGACATTTAAACCGAGGCGACTAGTGGTGCCCATGGCAACTCCTCTGACAACTTGGTAAAAAAAAAAAAAAAGACAAAAATTCTATTCTCTTCTTTGCTTTCAAGGATAATCCTTGCTTTTTATTTTTTCTCCCTGGGAACCATGACAATTTTTTTTTTTCTTTTTTGGGACCATGCAGGAATTTCTTTTATAATAGACCTAATAAATAATGGAGCGTTAATGTCCTTTAGACAACTAGATGGGAAATTTGATCTTCCCAGAACACATTTCCACGCTTATATGTGATCTGGGTGCTGAGAAGTGTAAGTAGTGCTGGTTGTTTTATATTTAGGATTTATGCTATTTTACAGTTCCCAAGTTGAATACAGTATTAAATACAATTCATGTAAGATGAGGAACTTGTTTCAATTGTTCTGTCGAACCCAGCACGTGATAATCATTCTCTCTAAATTTGAATCAAGTTTCTATCTATTCTGTCATTTGGGTATCTCTGGAAATATTATCACCCATGACTAGATAAAAATAGTAAGTGTACATTAAAGCTGTGATGTTCACCCTCTCTTTCAAATATAATTTCCAAATTAAGAGTCATTTTTCAAAAGTTCTATCACAGCATCAGGATGTAATTTTAATTTCAGAGCTCATACCTTGTGAGCCTAAACACTGTGGTGTGAGAGCCACTGTTTGCAGGAAGATAGCATTGTTACTGCCCAATGGACCTTGATGCTATTTTATACATAATTTGCTCAAGATTGTTTTTCACTTTTTTTCTTAAAGTGGGAAATGAAAGGAATCGTTACATTTCAATTGTCTTGTTTGCAAACCTTAAGTCTGAATTTCAGGAATGCTAGTTTGTACTTAAATATTTTTATCATTTTTGCTTTTAATATAAAAATGTTTATAACTCAACAAATTAGCATGGACTAAGAAAGCAGATTGACCCTTTTATGTTTTACAGAAAAATTTCTAGGAAGGTTTAATGTCTGTAAAGTGTTACTTGCTGCTTGTAATCTCCCAGAATTTTGAGATTATTTCCTGAAAATATAAGTAATCTTTTAACAGTAAGAAAGTTTATCGAACACTTACTCATAATGTGATAATGTGCCAGGGTCATTTACATAAATTATTTCTTATCTTCTTGACATTTCTATAAGGTAACATTTTACACCCATCTTACAGGTGAAGAAAGATAATAGGAACTTGTCCCATGTCACATAATTCATAAGCTGCCGAGTTGGCATTCAAACCTAAGCCTATTTAAATCCAAATTCTAGTGCTGATATTTACCATTTCATACAACGTCACAGAATCAGCAGCATAAATCCCATCTCTCTTTGACAGGTAAATTAAAGCAGGCTACAAATGGATTAAAAAGGAGTTTGCTTTAAAATTTTCTTCTACTTTTTTTGTGGGGGTGGGTATAGGCTTACTGTACTCTTATTTCTATCAAGGAGTGAAAGGGAAGGAATAGAAAGAAGTGGGGAGGGGAATCTAGATCTCTGAGTTCATGCCTAGAAAGGCCTGCCCAAGCATGGAGAGTGAAGATGGCCGTTTTCTCCATGAAAATGGCAGTGACTGATTTGCCTCTTCATCTCTGATATCACCTGTACCTGACATTCTGTGGCAGAAAGTTGAAAATTAGTCAAAACCATGAAAATGAGAGAAAGATAGAGTGTCATGATGGTTTGAGCCCTACGAACAGAACTGCTCTTAATGATTGTATTATATATATATAATATATATTATATATATATATATATATATATATATATATATAAAAATGTTGTGTTTTGAAATGGCCATGGAAATGTGCTGCTCAGATCCAGCTTGACTGACAGCCTTGGCTGCCTCCCCTCTGTATTCACCGCTTCATTCCTGCTGAAGCCACATTTCCTCTGGGTGCTCTCAATCGATAAGTGGGCACTGAGGGGGCACTAGTGCAGGTCTATGCCTCTAAGACATGGGACTCCTCTAAGTCATGGCTTTAGCTCCCCGTCGACCTGGTTGACACATTCTTAGAACTGCTCTGAGGCTCTTCCTAACCAATCCTTCATTCTTGCCCCTCTCCTCTCGCTGGTATGAGACCTACAGTTGTGGTCTAAAGACTTTCCCTGTCTACTCTACCTCCTCTTGTTTATCCGTGATAGGTGTGTCCTCTGATAAATCTCTTCAACATCTGATTCCATCTTGGCATCTGCTTCTCCCAAGGACTTGAGCTGATATGTGCTTAAAGTAGTTGACCTGGGAGGCCAACCACTTATACTGAAGATGTGTTCATATCTCAAAACACTACTCTCTCTAGGTGTTGTCAGTGTTAGCCTAATGACCTAAAGACCCATAGATATTTTATAACTAAAGATGTATCAGTGAATTTGAATCCAGTCTTCATCAGTATATGTGTCTTTAAATAATTGTCTACTTCTATAAAATTGAATTTTGTATAAAAGGATTAAGATTTCTTAAAGGAATATACAACAGTACTCCTGAAATTCTCTATAGATGATTTATATAGTCAAAGATGGCCATGATGGGCACAATAAAATTTCTGTAATTACCTCTAGAATTAGTTGAACAATCTACTGAGATTTTCCCCGTTTGAACTTCAGAGTCAATATCCCTTTTTGCCCAAGCCTCACCTAAGTGCCTTCCCTATTGGGAACCATATTTCCAGCTAATCCAGTTTATACTCTTAACACTAGCCTGTTAGTCCCCAGTGTAATTTTTCTGCCAAGTTCCTTTTAAATGGTATCCTTAAATCTAATGATCCTGTTCTACACTCAGCAGTTCTAGACTGCCACTACCTTTACAGCTAGCTAATTTTTCAACCACTATCTCTTTCTCCTGAAGGTCCAGGATAGGAAGACATACATTTTCCCATCATGAGGAATTGGTGGGCTAAGTTGTACATCGGCCCAGAGAAGTTAGCATGTACAGTTCTACAGCTGTAAGCTTATAAGAGTTACACCAATGCCTGATGGGTGCTATAGAGTGGTGTCTCTAAAGTTATACAATCTGGTAATTCTTACTCTACCATTTACTGGTTTTGTGACTTCAGGCAAGTTAAGGAATCCTTTAAGTCTTAGGTTCTATTTGGAAATATCTATTCTTAATAAATCTACTCAGAGAGTTGTGATAATGGTTGCATGATGATCTACATAGAGTATTTAAATAATTCTTATGCAGAGAAAGTCCTTAATAAATGTTAGTTATCATTATTATATGTTATAGCTCAAAGTTTCTGAAGATAAAAATTTGGTTTTCTCTGATCCAAATTTTTTTAAATTGAAGTATAATTGATTTACAATGTTGTGTTAGTTTCTGCTGTACAGCAAAGTGGTTCAGTTATACATATATATACACATTCTTTTTTATATTCTTTTCCATTATGGTTTATTACAGGATATTGAACATAGTTCCCTATGCTATACAGTAGGGACTTGTTATTTATCCATTATCTCTGATCCAGATTTCCTTCTTCAAATACCCTTAAATTATAACATATCTGCTATAAATCAGGAAATTAAATAAACTAACCTGAAAATGTGAGTTTACTATATTATTTATTCAAGTTCTAGATTTGCACTGTAGTTTTTCTTTTTTACTCTTGCTTATAAGTATATAAACCTGTAATGTGTATATCTTTAATTTATGCAGATTTCAACTATTTTAGTAAAAGAAGATGAATGAGTGCATTATAATATGGCAAACTGTCAGTCTAGAGGTGGTTCTACCTAAAAGCCAGGCTGAAGATGAGATGGTACCTGGAATTCTCTAGCTCTCAAATCAGGACATGTGAAATTTCTTTTAGTAATTATTCTCATAGCAGAATTTGAAAATACGTAGTACTTCTCCTTTAAAATGAATGTATTGAGAAATATAAGATTTGCCTCTCACTTGAATATTTTATGGCTTTTAAAATGTACCTTTTCCCCATTGTATTCAAATTTAGAGAGTTAAATGATGACTGTAGTTGATAATACTGTACTGTATAATCAAAATTTGCTAAGAGAGTAGAACTTAAGTGTTCTCACCAAAAAAAGGAAAAATGTGAGGTAATGGGTATGTCAGTTAACTCAGTGATGGGAATCCTTTCACAGTGTATACGTATATCAAGTCATGTTGTACACTTTAAATATATTGCAATTTTATTTGTCAATTATACCTCAGTAGTGCTGAAAAAGAATTTGGAGAGTTAAGCTCCTAAGTTTTCTCAAAGCAAATTCATTTTCAGATATCTAAAAGAAACAGAAACCAGTCTAACTGTGCAGAGCTCCTGTGCACAGTTTTTATGCCATTTGAGCGTATCCTGAGCTGAATGGACTTCCACTGATTCGTTTATTGCACTTTGGGGCTAACGATGTCTTTTTGTGACACCAGCCACACAAAGATATCCAAGTGCCTTCTTTTCCATCAGGACTATTGGATAGCAAAGTTGCCCACAAGAAGTAGGTCAATGGAGTCGGGGTGAAGAGAGACTGAACTTTCAAGGGCAGTTTAGAGCTTAGGTTCTTCTTTCCTGTTTTACTTTGAAGACACTGCTTCCTTCACATAGTTCTCTCTCAATTTCTCCCCCATTTTGTTTTTTTCTTCTTTCCATTTCCATTGTTACCTAATATTTGAGGTGGAAAATAAATCTGCAAGCAGAATCAGAATATTTCTGTGCTGTAGTCAGTCCAAAATTTTTTCTGAGATTTTATTTTTACTTTTGTATGAACTGGAGTTACCTTCAGGGTTCCAATGAGGAAGCCAAAAGGAAGGGAATTGAACAGAAAATGTAGGCAGATTAATATTAACATTTTAGTTTTTGCTTTTATTTCTTGTTTATTATGGAAGTATTCAAACTTCAAACATACAGAAAGTAGAGAGAATATTATAATGAATTCTCATGTTGTCATCACTCGGCTTCAGTAGTCATCAACATGAATACTTTTTATTTCACTTATCTCCCTCTACTTTACCTCTGTTTTTTGATCTTGAAGTATTTTAATGCAAAACCCAGACATCATACCATTTCTCCCTTAAATAGTTCAGTGAAGGTTTTAACGGATAAGGACTTTTGCTTCCACTGTCGATGCAGGTATCCAAAATGTAAGATAGTATAATATTCTTCCATATTCTCTGGTAACCTAGGGTAACTTGTTTTGTTATCATAATGACATTAAGGGTTTGGGATAGCTTATCATGCTAACTGCACTATTTATGAGAAATCTTTTAGAGGATTTGAAATTCTATATTGCTAAATCCCCTATACGATAGATAGAGCTTTCTTGTCTTCCAGTTATAAATATTGCAGTGGTGGCTCTAGCAAATGCAGGTGTGAAATACAGCACACAGCAGGATTTCAGTTCTTAAGTCCTGAGGTGATCGGTAAGTAGATGTTTTCAAAAATCCTTCCAAAGATTTGAAATTTGATAGGTGAAACATTAAAAAAAAAAAAAATAGGACAGATTCTGTGCCCAGAGACCCATGATTCCACTGGGAACATCAGTCCAGAGAAGGATGTCACCATCTCACCTTCTTTAGGCACAGTTAGCCCAACTGACTAATTCCTAACAATTGTACGTGTAGTTACTGATTGCACAGCAGAAAACACAAATAAGGTTTTGATTTCTATGCTTTCTTTCTGAAATATCGATAGGGTATATTGGTAGGTCCATAAATTGACTTTTGACCATTGCACTCATTCTGCGGAAAGAGCTTTAGTACATGTAGCCTCTGAGCTGACACATGTTAATTTCAACCATAGTGACAATGCTGGCATTTCTGTGTCTGCTCAGGGTCATGGTCATTTTTTTGAGAGCAAGGGTTTTGTCTCTTTTTGGTACATATATCTATTGAGTCTCTGCTGCATGCATATCCTTTAGTGGCTACTTCTTAATGAAACTCTTGGTCTTAAATTTGACTTCCCTACATGTCCCTCTTTTTTTTTAACATCTTTATTGGAGTATAACTGCTTTACAGTGTTGTGTTAGTTTTTGCTGTGTAACAAAGTGAATCAGCTATACGTATACATATATCCCCATATCCCCTCCCTCTTGCGTCTCCCTCCCACCCTCCCTATCCCACCCCCTAGGTGGACACAAAGCACTGAGTTGATCTCCCTGTGCTATGCGGCTGCTTCCCACTAGTTATCTATTTTACATTTGGTAGTGTATATATGTACATGCCACTCTCTCACTTCGTCCCAGCTTCCCCTTCCTCTTCCCCGTGTCCTCAAGTCCATTCTCTATGTCTTTATTCCTGTCCTGCCTCTAGTTCTTCATAACCATTTTTTTTTTTAGATTCCATATATATGTGTTAGCATGCAGTATTTGTTTTTCTCTTTCTGACTTACTTCACTCTGTATGACAGACTCTAGGTCCATCCATCTCACTACAAATAACTCAATTTCATTTCCTTTTATGGCTGAGTAATATTCCATTGTATACCCTACATGTCTCTTTAAAGGATGGTTGGGTGTTTATCCTGTGGTTCTACTTTTCCTGTTGCCTTTTGATCATTTGTTTAGTTGGTCATTAACACTTATAGAACAGATAGCATGTCTCTACTATTTTATTCATTCCAAATTCTATTCAAGGACCTTTCCCATAAACCTGTTAAGATTAGAATAATAAAATCTGATGGAGGAGGCATTCAACTGTTTTCACATCTCTGTAAGGCTTTCTCTGACATCCTTGACTCTTTTGCTAAAATATTTCAAGTAGGCCTTTGCTTTATAAACTCAGTAATGAGAAGCTTTTTAAAATAGTCTATTGCTGGGCTTCCCTGGTGCCGCAGTGGTTGCGAGTCTGCCTGCCGATGCAGGGGATGTGGGTTCATGCCCCGGTCCGGGAAGATCCCACATAACGCGGAGCGGCTGGGCCCGTGAGCCATGGCCGCTGAGCCTGCGCATCCGGAGCCTGTGCGCCGCCACGGGAGAGGCCACAACAGTGAGAGGCCCGCGTACTGCAAAAAAAATTAAAAAATAAAATAAAATAGTCTATTGCTTTACTGAAAAACTCACTTTACTAGAAAGTCATTATTTTTGTTGTATAAAAGTCTGCCTCTCTGTTTAGCTTATACCTATTCATGCTTTCCATGAGAAAGCCCCTCAGACATTGGAAGGCATTATAGCATTCTTTTCTTAACTCAAGGTCAAATCCAGACTAGAACTCCTACTAAGTTTAGTTATTGCAAAGAATCTGTTTACACATAGGCACTCTCTTAGCCTCATAGTTGAAGTTTAACTTATATTTTTTAAACATTAAAAAAGTAAAAAGTATCTGTAAAGCTTAGAAAAAGGTTGGGGAAGAGAGAGAAATTTAAACTGTGTTCCCCCGTATGAATCTCTGTGTAATGGTACCTGAGCATATTTATAATTAAAGATTCCAGTATAAACATCCATATGCAAAATACATTTAGAAGTCTTTGGAAAGTTGAAACATGAAAGTGGATTTAAAATGCCAAGAAGTTAAGAAAAACTAGACTGTTGGCTTTGTGTAAAAATTTATTATTTATTATCTAAAGATAAAAATTTGTTAACAAGATTTAATGACTATTTGTCTAGCTTTACTTTGTTTCTGCAGAATGATAAAATAGCATAGGATAGAGTCAGTTATACTTTTTACAATTCACACATCTGCTGTCTCTTTTCTTTCTACTTTCTGAGACTTCAGAACTTTTGAATATTTTAATATCTTACAGTCTTTATATTTTTTCGTGATATCTTCTACAGGAACTAAAACAATGATGTTTAAAAATATTTTGTGATTAATTAGTGACAAAACACTGCCCAGCAACCAAAACACAGGTTATATTTAGCAAATCATGACTGCATTACATTTTGATTTCTAACTTAAGAAAAGCTATATTTGTTTTCAAAGGCAAAAGCTAGATTTAATGAAAAAAATTTCAAGAGTTCTAAATCTTTAACAAAAACATTCTTCAATTTTGAAATGTGTTTTGGAAAAATTTTATCCTTACAATTTACAAAGGGTGTAGTTGAATAAAGAGAAGATTTAATGAAACCCAAGCTTTTCCTTTTCTTCTCTTTCTTACTCTTTTTTTTAAAGAGGGAATCTTAAACTACCTCTTAAAGTCAAGATGTGGTTCAAAGGGCCAAGAACTTTACAAAACTTGAAAAATAATGTTATCTCAATCTACCATTATCTTTCTAATTTCTGATACAATCAGGAAATGATTTAATGTGTTCTTGTCATTAAATATAACAGATTGTAACTAGAATACACTGAACCACAGTCAATTCATTTTGTTTTCTTACAAAATAGGAAGGAGAGTGAAAAATAGAGCTCTCCACCTTGCCTGGTAAAAGAACTATCTTTCCAACTAGCAGCTTCAATTAATTCAGTACACTGGCCCGTGGAATTGTGGTGACATTTACTAGTCCATTACCTTTCTTGGAAATCAGCTTATTTGGAATACAAAAGAGAAAAAGAAGAAAAAACAGTGAAGTTGTGTTTGTGTTCTTTTTCACTTGGTAAGCAAGATATTTTTCACTGTAAATTCTTTGTAATAGAAGTACATCTCTCTCACCTTAATTTACTTTAGCACACATATTGTTTATTTATACACAATTTTCTTAAAATCTTGGCAGATATTTGCTTTCTAGACCAGGTTTATCAAATTTAGGAATTCAGCACTTCATCTTCTTTTAAAGTATTCATAGTTTTAAAACCTAGGAGGAAAGATAATTGATGCTGGGTCAGAGTGATTAACAATCTCTAATTTTTATTTTTATTAAAAAAATTTTTTTAACATCTTTATTGGAGTATAATTGCTTTACAATGGTGTGTTAGTTTCTGCTTTATAACAAAGTGAATCAGTTATACATATACATATGTTCCCATATCTCTTCCCTCTTGCATCTCCCTCCCTCCCACCCTCCCTATTCCCACCCCTCTAGGTGGTCACAAAGCACCGAGCTGATCTCCCTGTGCTATGCAGCTGCTTCCCACTAGCTATCTACTTTACATTTGGTAGTGTATATATGTCCATGCCACTCTCTCACTTTGTCACAGCTTACCCATCCCCCTCCCCATATCCTCAAGTCCATTCTCTAGTAGGTCTGTGTCTTTATTCCTGTCTTACCCCTAGGTTCTTCTTGACATTTTTTTTCCTTAAATTCCATATATATGTGTTAGCATACAGTATTTGTCTTTCTCTTTCTGACTTGCTTCACTCTGTATGACAGACTCTAGGTCCATTCACCTCATTACAAATAGTTCAATTTCGTTTCTTTTTATGGCTGAGTAATATTCCATTGTATATATGTGCCACATCTTCTTTATCTAATTTTTAAACAAGATTTCATGACTATTTGTCTATATTTTGTCTCTGGGCAGAACTATAAAATGGCATAAGATGAAGTCAGTGACCATTTATCTCTTCCAACTTGACTGTATATGTCTTGAAATTTTTCCCATTCTAAGGGAGACTGCTTTTCTCATTACACTACACAGTGCAAAGTGTTTAACAATATTCATAGTGTAGTATAATAAAATGTCTTTGTCAAGCAAGTGATAAAAGCATTGTATACGTATATTTCATTTAAAAAGAAACTGAGGTCCTAGAAGGAGAAAAACAGAATAGGAATTCCTCCTTAGAGCTCATGCTTTCAAAACATTAGTTATGACTTCCAGTGATGTGTTCAGTGGTTCCTCAGTCAGATAAAGTGTTCCGTTGTCAGTGAAAACAAGGACTGATTGAGTAGTTTTATGTAACAACAGTCTTCTTAAGTTACTTTTTCATAAACTGGGGCTATGAATAATTTAAATTCCTTAGTAGATCACAATAACTCCTTAACAATAAACGATGCCTCACATATCACTCACACACATACATCTGCAAGGAAATACTAAGAGGAATGTGTTTTTCAAACTCTTTGTTTTATAGAGTCAACTTGTATTCAACTTGGAAAACTTTAATGATACCACATCTTATATATAACTTCTGAAAAATGAAAATGTTCTAGCTTTACATCCAGAGAGAATCATCTTCCTATATAGATTTTTCTTAAAGCTATTCCACGAGCTGTCTCAATATGTTTTTTAAAATATGTCAACTTTATTGCATTGTAGTAAAAGTAGCTTTAAATGTATTTAAATGTGACTACAATGGGAGAGGTTTTCATAGATGTTGCTTGCACCACTAGGTAAAGGTATAGGTTAAAATTTCAGAGTTTTAAATGTTAATGTTTAAAACTAAGTCAATTTGGGCTTCCCTGGTGGCGCAGTGGTTGAGAGTCCGCCTGCCGATGCAGGGGACACGGGTTCGTGCCCCGGTCCGGGAAGATCCCACACGCCGCGGAGTGGCTGGGCCCGTGAGCCATGGCCGCTGAGCCTGCGCGTCCGGAGCCTGTGCTCCGCAACGGGAGAGGCCACAACAGTGAGAGGCCC
The DNA here is from genome assembly GCF_059928025.1 of Delphinapterus leucas. NCBI lineage: Eukaryota > Metazoa > Chordata > Mammalia > Artiodactyla > Monodontidae > Delphinapterus > Delphinapterus leucas. The sequence continues at coordinate 22,958,972 of NC_143133.1, forward strand.
GCGTACTGCAAAAAAAAAAAAAAAACAACAAAACCCCCCCCAAAAAACTAAGTCAATTAAATGAATCAAGATAAATGAAATAAACACATTTCTCAAAAATATTAAATCAATATTTTTCTCATAGCATTTTGTCTCTACTTGCCAAAAGGTTTCCAGGGAATTTATTTTCTTTTCTGTATAACTCATCTTACTAATTTTTGAATTCTTTTCCAATGTTTGAATAGAGTATGCTGATTCTGGATGCTGAGCTTAAAAATAATATTTTTGATAAATTGTGCTGGATGATGTAGATATCTACAATCTACTCCATTATTTCACTTGCCTCTTTTCAACAAAGGTAGCTCTCTCTCTACAAAGGAAAGTTTGTATCAGCTGTTGAAAAGATAATATGTTCTCCATGATATTTTCTAATATTTTAAACTATTAATGCATCAGTAGTATTCATCTATTATATGCATCTTCAAATATTTCTCTGATTCGATTCAAAATTCTAGAATTTGAATTAGCAGGTTAATAGCATGCAAAAATATGAGTAAGCCTCTTTGGAAAAGTTGAATCAATTTACGTCACCAGTAGCAGAGGTGGAGGAGAGGTGGTAATACACTGATATTCTTAACACATTAATACCAGTGTTAATCAGGGTGGAGCTCACACCCTGATTAACACTGGTTAATATTTATTTAAACATTTTCCAACTGGTGGATTAGAAATGATATTTACTTATTTAGAATTTATATTTTGAGCTCATTTATATTTGTAAATTGCTCTTTTGTGGTATTTTCCCATTTTTCTCTTGAACATCTGTGTCTTACTGACTTGAAATTTATACACACACACACACATATTCACACTCACACATTCACATACATATTAAGGACACAAACTCTTTTGCCTGTCACATATGTTGCAAGTACTTTTTCCAGATTTCCAGCTGCTTTTTTTTTTTTTTCTTTTTTGCGGTATGTGGGCCTCTCACTGTTGTGGCCTCTCCCGTTGCGGAGCACAGGCTCCGGACGCGCAGTCTCAACGGCCATGGCTCACGGGCCCAGCCGCTCCGCGGCATGTGGGATCCTCCCGGACCGGGGCATGAACCCGTGTCCCTCACATTGGCAGGCGGACTCTCAACCACTGCGCCACCAGGGAAGCCCCCATACTAGTTTTTTAAAGTAAATTTTTATTGAAAATAATATACATATTTTTATGTGCACAAATAATTAGTGTACTAATTGGTAAATTTTCCTAAAATAAGGTGTCATCCACATTAAGAAAAAGCACCTTTCACATTTTTCTGAGTCTTAGAAGCCTCACTCGTGCCTCTTCCAGTCACTACCCCCAAGGAGTCACTACTATCCTGGTTTATGACACTGAAAACTGGTTTTCCTGTTTTTAAGCTTTGTATAAATAGAATCAGTATGTAATCTTTTGTGTCAGGTTTCTTTCATTTTGTACTATGAATGCAAGTTTCATCCATGCTCTTGCATAGCGTCATAGTTCTTTTATTTTTATCGCTGTATAACACTCCACTGGGTTACTCTGACACATTTATTTATCCATTATGTAGAGCAGAGAAAATTGGTAGGGTCCAGTTTGGGCTTTATGAAAATACTTTTAGGAACATTGTGGAACATGTTTTGTGGTGAAGGTGTGCAGACATTTGAGTTTGATATATACTTTGGAGTTACATTGCTAAGTCATAGCATGGGTATGTATGCTTGCCATTGGTAGATACTGCCAAATAGTTTTCCAGAGAGGCTGTATCACTTTACAGTCCCTCAAACAATATATTAGAGATCCAGTTTTCCACCTTTTTCTACTTACTTGGTGTATTCGTTTTTAACTGTAAAACAAATTATTACTGCAAAATTAATGTTTTAAAACAACATGCATTTATTATTAACACTTTGCAGTTTTTGTAGGTTAGAAATCAGGTTGTGGCTTAGCTGCATTCTCTGCTTAGGAGTTCATAGTTAGAAATCAAGGTGTTGGACAGGCTTTTTTCTTACCTGGAGGCCTGACTAGGGATGGATCCTCTTCCAAGACCCTCACATCTTTGACAGAATTCATTTCCTGGTGGCCGCATGACTGAGGGCCCTGGCATTTTGCTGGCTGCTGGCTGGAAGCTGCTCTCAAGTCCTAGAGACCACTTGCAGTTCACTGCCATGTGGCCCTCTTGATTGGCAATTCAGAGTATGGGTGTCTGCTTCTGTCCTGGCAGGCAGGATAGTCTCTCTAGCTGGCTAAGATAGACTCCTACATAACAAAACGTCAGCGGAGTGGGAGTACCATCCCATCACCTTTGCCATATTCTATTGGCTAGAAGCAAATCACTGGTCCTCCCAGACTCAAGGGGAGGAGATTATACAGAGCATTACAGTAGGGAATGGAGATCATAGAGCCATCTTAGAATTTGTCTACCACAGCTCCTTAAGTCATAAGTACTACATTAACTTCAGGGGAATCTATGATTAATTTTCACTTCTGTGTACAATAACTTTGAATGGAATGTGTACATCTAGTTTTAGTATTTATTTTCTCTTCTCAGCACCTCGCGGCCCCCATTAAACATTGTGTTTATGAACTGCTTACTTGGACTTCATGCAAGATAGAACACTTCTTTTTTTAAAAATATTTCTGTATCATGCCTCTGAAGTAGATGTTGTTTCATCCAGTCCCCTCAAGTGCACTCATCCCTCTGGCCCAATGAGAGCTAATGTGCTTTGAGGGGAAGCATCAGTGACTGAATAACATGGGTGTACAAAGGGCTGCTTCCTTGTCTCAAACAAGAACCAACTCAGTGCAGAATGTCCTCCAGAGTGCCTCATGGTATCAGGCTGAACTGAGACTCCAGCCTGGACCCCATCCTTGCTGAGCTTTCTTTCCTTGGCCTGTTCTGCTTCACACATCCCAATTCTCCTGAAATACTCCTCTATAAGTCAACCTGGCTTTTGGGTACTTAGGGAAACTCCTGATTTTTCATATCATATTGTTGCAGTTTGAATTACAGAAGTTACATGATTATCTTAAAAAACTAATGAAATTAAATATCACAGGGCCACAAAATAGGGACATTGCAATTCTACTTACCAGTTTTTCACAAACGCACGGGTGTTTCTTCAAAAACTGCGTTTTTCTTTTCCTTTTCTTACAGGAAAACATTTAGATATGATATTATGTATAGTTAATAGAAAAGACATTGTTCTGGTTTATTAGGAACTCATTTGCAGAGTGCTGTTTGATCCTTCAAAAGATTTTTGTTAAATTCAATTGCCACATTAACTCACGTCAGCTCTTTCCTAGTTTCTGCAAAATGCAGTGGTGATATTCATGGTACCTACAACCAGGACAGTGTGGCCACCAACCCGTCACAACAGCCATGATCCGTGAACAGCCAGTGCTCGTGTTCTGGTGAAAAACAGCTAACTGTCTTAGTGCTAGATATGTATATGTGTGTGTATATATATATATATATATCAATCTATGTTTTCCACCCCAGTGTAATCTTACTTTAAAATCATTAAGCAACACTCTATTTAAGATAATGCTAAAGAAAATTTCTTATTGAAGCAAGTAATTCATTCTTTAAAAAAGGAAATAGTAACACTATTCATTTATATAAATCCCAATTTTATTGTAAGAGGTTTGCTTAAAGCAAGGAAACTTTTTGTTAATATATATATATATAAAACAACAAATGAAAGTAAAATTTAAACCATACCTTATGATCTTGAATCTTCTGCCTTAATTTTTCTTTGCTTGCCAATATATGTATCCCCAGGGTAAGCCTGAATAAATGATTTAGACTTGGACACTTGATTTTCAGGTTGATAGCAAGTATTTTATAGATATGACCATGATGGATTACCTGTTTCTATAAATAGACCCACCAAGCACTTGGTCACCCAAATCTGCCACCTGGAAACCAATTTTCACTTTACTTTCTCCTCCATCTCCTTCATCCTATACCATACTATTTGCCACTAAGTTCTGCTGATTTAATATCCAAACATTGCTCTGTCCTTTTATTTATCCCCCTTGACTTCAGGGAAAATTCTTATCATTACTGAATAGACTATTCAGTCTATTTAGTATCATATATATATATATATATATATAAAATCTAATTTGCTGGTCTCTATTCCCTACATCTCTCCATGTCACAGCAAAAATTTTTTTGTCTAAATTATAAATGTGGATAGGCTACTCACTCGCTTAAGACACATGAAGAGTTCCATTCTATTCAGAATATATTAAAGACCAAAATCCTTATGTGGCATGTAAAACCCTTCACAGTCTGGTCCCTGCCCCTCATCTACATTCATGCTTTGTTTCAGTTTAACGACCTTTTGTTCATAAAACATGTCATACTTTCTGATTCCTCTACACCTTAACACATGCAGTTACCTCTGGCTGCAATTTCTTTCTTCTATTCCTTTACCAGGTGAGGCACTGCTTGTCCATCATGACGCAGTCTAAAGGTTAACTCCTGAGTGAGTTCTTCTTTGTCATCTGTGGGCAGAGTTAGGGGCTTCTTTCTGCTTTCCTTGCATGTTGCAAATGCATCTCTTATGGCACAGGACTACAAGTTCCTTTATCAACTGGACTGAGTTTTCTTTATATTACCAGTTCCAGCCTAGCAAATTACTTGTCACACAACACTCAATAAGTCATTTGATTTTTGAATAGTGAATGATTATATATTCATAGCCTACTTTAAATCACTAAGCTGTTTCATGGCTCTAATTTTTTAATTCTTCAAGAAATGGATGAACTTCTCAGTAATCTTTAATCTACTGTAGGTCCTTACAATATAATACCTGACAAACACTAAATAATAAATAAATATTTTTTAAATGAATGAATTACTAAATGTGGTTTCAGAACCCTGCAAGCAAAAGAACCCTGTTAGATTTCTCCTTTTGTGACTATTTCTCTTGTACCATTCCTTGTGGTTTTAATAACTTCTAAGAATCTTATACAAGTTTTGTAAAATCATGTTTTACTGATTTAATTACTGTAACTTTTGAATAAGCTGCACTGACCTCAAACAAATATACTATTTTAATGTCAAAAGCTGTTACTATTCAGCTCTTGCTCTTTTCTAATTTTTACCTTTTGAAGAGGAACAGATTTAAAGTCAGGATATAAATTCTTTTTCCCAACTTGAAGGTATCATAAGTATTATTACAGTGAATATTATAATACGTAATTTGATTGAGAGATATATACTCTACATGGGAAAACTCTACAAGACTATCAAAGACTACTAAATAATAATACCCCTCCCCAAAAAAAGACAAGAAAATCTAACAATTTGTGTTCAAAAGGTCTCTGCTGAAAACATCATGACAATATTTGATGTTTCCTTACATATTTTAACATTTACCTATTGTTTGCAATGTTTTCCGATAGATGCCATGGTGGATTCGAAGATAAGTGTTTAGTCTCTGACTTTCAAAAGTTACCAATGTATTAGGAAAATTTGGATAAGATGGTGACTATTTTGAAAGGCTGTATGTTAAACATGTATTAGAAGATAAATCAAGGATAATGGCCAGTGAGAGCAAAGAAACTAATTTTTTGGTAGGAAATCATGGTGGCATTGAAATTTGATCATATCTTGAAAACCAAATAGGATATCAATTTTTGGATATAAACAGGTTTTCATGGCTGAAGGTATATTGTGACTGCCCAGAGTATAGAAATGCTTTCTGTTAATGTATGAGGGTCTTGTGTCCATCACACCCAACCCCCCAACCCACCACCCAGATTATGTACATATTTCTCCTCTCTTCTGACTCACATCTCCTAAGAGAAGTTCTGTTTTTGTTTTTTGGGGTTTTTTGTTTTTTAATAAGCCTGTATAGTTCTTTTTTATTATTATTATTATTTTTAAATTTATTTTTGACTGCGTTGGATCTTCGTTGCTGCGTGTGGGCTTTTTCTAGTTGCTGTGAGCAGGGACTGCTCTTCGTTGCAGTGCGCAGGCTTCTCATTGCGGTGGCTTCCCTTGTTGCGGAGCACGGGCTCTAGGCCCGCGGACTTTAGTAGTTGCGGCTCGCGGGCCCTAGAACGTGCGGGCTTCAGTAGTTGTGGTTCGCGGCCTCTAGAGCACAGGCTCAGTAGTTGTGGCGCACGGGCTTAGCTGCTCTGCGGCATGTGGGATCTTCCTGGACCAGGGATCGAACCCATGTTCCCTGCATTGGCAGGTGGATTCTTAACCACTGAGCCACCAGGAAAGTCCTGTCTTTTGGGTTTTTTTTTTTGTTTTTTTCTGAAGAAAATGCTGGACAACACCAGAAAAATATCTTGCTATTACATAGCTTATCTTATTTAGAGATGCTACGTAATAAGAAGCTGAGGAACAATGGAGAGTAGAGAGAGTAAGATATGCTTCATGGACTAAAGTGGAGAGGGTTGTTGGAGTTTGGCATATAGGAAACTCCAGAGCAGTTGTGAGTACAAGAAAACCGGGTATTAATGAGAGAAGTAGAGATGGATTTTTATGGATTAGAAATTGGACCTCCTCTAATAATCCTAAAGACATGCAAGTAGAGTGGATTTCCATTAAGACTTATTTTTGGTTGTTGGAATGAGCTTCCATAAATATGACTCTGTATATTTATTTTTATTATTTAGCTTTTTGCATGAGGGCCTGGCTTTTATTAGACTTATACATTCATAGACCTAGAGAGGCACTTGGTATATTTTAGATAATTACAGATGGTTTAATTTTATTGGAATGATGAGATTATGAAAATGAAGAATGAAAGTTATGGCTGGAAAAATAATGTGTGTTTATGTGTGTTTGTTTGGAGAAGGGATCTGGTCAGCGTGTGGTTGACCCTGAGTGCCGCAATACCAAGACTGCGTTTCCTTGAGGAGGCAATAGAGAGCCACTGCAGAACTCTGTTCAGATAGTGAGGTGAACATTGTTAGGCCTAGGAAGCATTCATCTGGCAGTTATGTGCTCATGAGGTGGAGGGTACACGCTGAAAATAGGAAAGCTAATTACCTTTTAGGGGGCTATTAAAATATTCTTTCAGAAGTATCCAAACTTTTTTGATTGTTCATTCCTTTCGTTAAAAAATTGGAGCACATACTACCACGTGGTTTTTTAAATAAATTATATATATTAATAACTTATAGACATTATAAAATATTAACAAAAATAGAAATACAAATGCCCAAGTGTATTGCCATGTTAACCCTTGAGTATACTCAGTGCATTTTGAATACTGCTGGTGTAGAGAGAAGATGACAAGGATCTTCACTATAATTGCGGGGGTAGAAATGTCCAGGATGGGGACAATGTAAAGGTTTTGATATTTGACCAACTGGATTTTGGGCATAAAGGAGAAACGTGGAAAAGATAGCTCTCATATTTCAGACTTGTTAAACAGGTAGAATAGTAGTTTAAGTAATAGAAACATGTTGTTTGGTTTCGTAAAATTATTTTGACGAAAATGTGAAAAAACTGACTTCTGATGACATAAAGTTGGGCCGATGGTGAATAATAAAATAGAACAATCTGGCAGAAAATTAAAATTTTAGCATTGGAACCCCGAAGTGAGATTGTGGCTGGAAACGCAAATTTGTAAGCTCTTACAATAAACGTAGTAGGTAAAGCTAGGATAGAGTTACGTAAAGAAAAAATAACTGAGGGAAGAAGGCAAATTTGTGAAGACCATTTCCATTTATGGAGCAGGTTTTGGTTTAAGGGTCTAAGTAAGGAGAAAAGTATAATAATGTAAAGAACCAAGGGAGAAGATGCATTCCTAGGGAAGATAGTTTTTTTTTTTTTTTTTTTTTTTTAAATAGGGCTGGTGTGTTCGACAACATCAAAGATTGCAGGGAAATGTATACACGAGAAGAAAGAGAAGTTTACTGGATTAGGAATTAAAAGGTAGCTTTGGTGTGATTACAAAGCTGTAATCTCTTGTAAATCATGGAACAGAAGATATGTCAAAAATCTCAAGATGGTACAGACTTAATTTTCTGAAAAGGTAAAGAATATTCTATTAAATGTGGAATTGAAAATGGACACATTTCTAGAAAATTATCATTAAACATCACCTTTAATTATAGACAATGTTTAATATTAAGGCAATTTAAATAAAATTTAAGCTATAGGTATGTCATTCTAACAATTTTTAATTGCTCTCTTACTTGTATATTAAGTTGTTAAAAGAATATAAATATGTAAAAATAAATTTATACATTTATTAGTATTTTATTATCTGATTTTATGTTTTTATGTTCATAATTCCCCATGTTTTGTCATTGTAATTACTGTTTTAATGGTTGTCTGAGAATTCATCTAGAGACATACTATAATTCTTCCTGAGTCTTGAAGTGATTTTCTATGCATGAGAGTAAAGGACCATCTGTCAAGAGGGACTGCTGAGGGGAAATGTCAGTTTTGCTTATTTTCTTTGGATACATTGAGATTTGGTTTCTACCTCAAGCTTGCAGTATTTTTTTTCTCTGCTGGGACTTGTTTGTTTTCTAGTTACATTGGATGAAATAACATTTTTCCCTAAAGTCCTTCATGATTTATTTCTGCACTTGATTGAAACACTGCATTTAGAACGTTATAATCACATACTAACATTTTGTTTAAAAGCAACAAAATGCATTTCAAAAACAAATTTTAACACATTTAAAGATGTTGTTTTTCGATCCACCCCTGCGTTTTTGCATATGTGGAAAATTTCCATATTAGTGCTCCTCATGCTGTTTGATTTTGAGATGGATATCAAATTACGTGCCTAGAAACAGAATTTCATAGACTCTTAAAACTGTGATAGAACTTGTAGGATTATTTACTTTTTCTGACTTAGAAATCAGTCACATGAGAATCTAGTACCAATAAACATCAACAAAGGAGATATTCTCTATCAAAATATTGATGTCTCCATTCAAGATACTGATAAATGTGTATAAATATGTTTGCATTAAATTTTTTAGTTCATATTGATTCTGATTGCTGTAATATATCAAGTTGACCACACCGATGAAGGAAATCACCAGGCTAATGGTGCGTGATATAGTTTTTTAAGATCACGTAAGAATAACTTTACTCTTAAAAAACTGATGACAGAAATCTTCTTTGTTATAATTCAAACTCATTTCTTCTTGTTTGATTTTCAAGGGGTAACTTCCCCAGTTTGTTCATGTGTGTTGTGTGTAATAGAATCATAAATTGTACTAGTAAAAAAAAAAAAAAGATAAAATCTATCACTTCTTTTTGATCCTTCAGTCTTGCCCCTTTGTTATAGTGCTAGAATGAATAGTCAAAATGCCACTCATCAATTAAGCGTTGTGTATGCGTATATGTGTCTTTACGTGTACATAAACAAATAGATGTTAAAGAAGGCATACATCTGTAGTTTCTGCCTTTAAAGGACTTACAAGTTCACTTAGAGATAACATACAAAGACAAGTACCTAGATACAAACTGGACAATCTGGTTCAAATCACATAAGTGCTTGAGGCACTGAGTAGGACATAGGGGCTTGGAGATCAAGGGAAGGCTTTGTAGAAGCAAGTGTGGTTCTGATTTTGGAAGGGATGCCATATGCATATAAACACATAGGAAACAGGAGGAGAGGGAGAGAGTGAAAAAGAAGAGAGAAGGAGAGAGGAAATGTTGAGGAAGAGATTACATGTCTACCATGTTCCATACCCTGTATTCCATGATTTATAGAGTTTTCTTATCCAAGTATGGGGCAAATAAGAGGTTAACATGTTTTTATTTAACAAATTGTGCTGAATTTTTTCCTGGACATTATATGTATTGTGTGTGTGTTTGTGTGTTTGTGTGTTTGTGTGTGTGTGTGTGTGTTTTCTTCAAGTAGCTTACATTTTTTTCTTCTGTTTTTTTTCTTTCTTTAACATACACAAGTAGGATCACAAGTTTACAACTCATGGTTTAAAACTCTATGGCTCTCCTTTAGATTTCAGAACTTGGCAACTTAACAGAGATTCCTTAAATATTTAAAGGCCAATATTCCTTAAATATTTAAATCCCAATTCTTATTTCATAAGCAAACTTTTCTATAAATAAAATTTGTAAGATAATCATGTATGTAATAGCATGTCAATAATCTTCTCCCTTCACTTATGAGGGATGGAGATACCAGGAAGACATTGTCTAGGTATTTCAGTAAGGCAGGGGAAAGCCTATAAGAATACCTTTTAATTTTTGAAGACTCTCCAAGTTTCTACCTAAAATATTTTTTTAAAGAGTTTTTGTATGGTTGCTGTATTATGTTGTGTATTTTCAGGAGCAAAGGATTCTTCACAGTTAATTAGTATGATGTTTCATGATTGCCTTATAAAGTATGTTGAAGGCAAGGTCAGTTAGCAATGCAATTTTCTAACTCCCCCTAGACTCTCTCTGATTAATGAAGAACATCAGGTGAGAGAGGCACACATTGTAGTTGCCAATATGGTGCTGGAACTAGTCAGTCTCTTTTAAATAGACAATAGAATCATGTAAAAAAGAAAGACATTCCTTTTTGGTTGCTTGTTTGTTTTTATGAGTAGATAATATTTAAAAAGAGGTAAAAGAGAACTAGAATCACATGAGAGCTAAGGAGAGCGTGAGAAGGTTGCATAGAATTTCAAAAAGTTTACTGAAGAGGTGGATGCTGTTCATTTTGCAGGGAATGATGGAAAATGTCTTTAACATTCTTGCATTAATTGCCATTGAACATGGGAATGTCTGGTGGAATTTTTGCTATTTAAAGCTAAAGGACAGGGAGAAGATTCAAGATGGCGGAAGAGTAAGACACGGAGATCACCTTTCTCCCCACAGCTACATCAGAAATACATCTACACGTGGAACAACTCCTACAGAACACCTACTGAACGCTGGCAGAGGACCTCAGACTTCCCAAAAGGCAAGAAAATGCCCACGTACCTGGGTAGGGCAAAAGAAAAAACAGAGACAAGAGTAGGGATGAGACCTGCACCAGTGGGAGGGAGCTGTGAAGGAAGAAAGGTTTCCACACAGTAGGAAGCCCCTTTGCAGGCGGAGACTGTGGGTGGCGGAGTGGGGAAGCTTCGGAGCTGCAGAGGAGAGCACAGCCACAGGGGTGCGGAGGGCAAAGCAGAGAGATTCCCGCACAGAGGATCGGTGCCGACCGGCACTCACCAGCCCGAGAGGCTTGTCTGCTCACCCGCTGGGGTGGGCGGGGCTGGGAGCTGAGGCTCGGGCTTTGGTCGGATCGCAGGGAGAGGACTGGGGTTGGCGGCGTGAACACAGCCTGAAGGGGGCTAGTGCGCCACAGCTAGCCGGGAGGGAGTCCGGGAAAAGTGTGGATCTGCTGAAGCGGCAAGAGGCTTTTTCTTGCCTTTTTGTTTCCTGGTGTGCGAAGAGAGGGAATTAAGAGCTCTGCTTAAAAGAGCTCCAGAGATGGGCGCGAGCCGCGGCTAAAGCGCGGACCCCAGAGACGGGCATGAGATGCTAAGGCTGCTGCTACCGCCACCAATAAGCCTGTGTGCGAGCACAGGTCACTCTCCACACCTCGCCTCCCGGGAGCCTGTGCAGCCCGCCACTGCCAGTGTCCCGTGATCCAGGGACAACTTTCCCGGGAGAACGCACGGCGCACCTCAGGCTGGTACAACGTCATGCCGGCCTCTGCCGCCGCACGCTCACCCCGCACTCCGTACCCCTTCCTCCCCCCTGGCCTGAGTGAGCCAGAGCCCCCGAATCAGCTGCTTCTTTAACCCCGTCCTGTCTGAGCGAAGAACAGACGCCCTCAGGCGACCTACACGCGGAGGCGGGTCCAAATCCAAAGCTGAGCCCCTTGGAGCTGTGAGAACAAAGAAGAGAAAGGGAAATCTCTCCCAGCAGCCTCAGGAGCAGCGGATTAAAGCTCCACAATCAACTTGATGTACCCTGCATCTGTGGAAGACCTGAATAGACAACGAATCATCCCAAATTGAGGAGGTGGACTTTGAGAGCAACGATATATATATATATATTTTTCCCCTTTTTCTCTTTTTGTGAATGTGTATGTGTGCTTCTGTGTGCGATTTTGTCTATATAGCTTTGCTTTTACCATTTGGCCTAGGGTTCTGTCTGTCCATTTTTTTGTTTGTTTGTTTGTTTGTATTTTACTTAAAAAAATTATCTTTCGTAATAATTCTTTTTTATTTTAATAACTTTCTTTTATCTTCTTCTTTCTTTCTTTCTTTTTTTTCTCCCTTTTATTCTGAGCTTTGTGGAGGACAGGCTCTTGGTGCTCCAAGCAGGCGTCATGGCTGTGCCACTGAGGTGGGAGAGCCAAGTTCAGGACACTGGTCCACAAGAGACCTCCCAGCTCCACGTAATATCAAACGGCGAAAATGTCCCAGAGATCTCCATCTCAACGCCATGCCACCTCCACTCAACAACCGGCAAGCTACAGTGCAGGACACCCTATGCCAAACAACTAGCAAGACAGGAGCACAACCCCATGCATTAGCACAGAGGCTGCCTAAAGTCATAATAAGGCCACAGACACACCAAAACACACCACCAAAAGTGGACCTGTCCACCAGAAAGACAAGATCCAGCCTCATCCACCAGAACACAGGCACTAGTCCCCTCCACCAGGAAGCCTACACAACCCAGTGAACCAACCTTAGCCACTGGGGACAGACACCAAAAACAACGGAAACTATGAACCTGCCGCCTACGAAAAGGAGACCCCAAACACAGTAAGTTAAGCAAAATGAGGAGACAGAGAAACACACAGCAGAGGAAGGAGCAAGGCAAAAACCCACCAGACCTAACAAATGAATAGGAAATAGGCAGTCTAACTGAAAAAGAATTCAGAATAATGATAGTAAAGATGATCCAAAATCTTGGAAATAGATGGAGAAAATACAAGAAACGTTTAACAAGGACCTAGAACAACTGAAGAGCAAACAAACAGTGATGAACAACACAATAAATAAAATTAAAAATACTGTAGATGGGATCAATAGCAGAATAACGGAGGCAGAAGAAAGGATAAGTGACCTGGAAGATAAAATAGTGGAAATAATTACTGCAGAGCAGAATAAAGAAAAAAGAATGAAAAGAACTGAGGACAATCTCAGAGACCTCTGGGACAACATTAAGTGCACCAACATTTGAATTATAGGGGTCCCAGAAGAAGAAGAGAAAAAGAAAGGGACTGAGAAAATATTTGAAGAGATTATAGTTGAAAATTTCCCTAATATGGGAAAGGAAATAGTTAATCAAGTCCAGGAAGCACAGAGAGTCCCATACAGGATAAATCCAAGGAGAAACATGCCAGGACACATATTAATTAAACTATCAAAAATTAAATACAAAGAACAAATATTAAAAGCAGCAAGGGAAAAACAAAAAATAACACACAAGGGAATCCCCATAAGGTTAACAGCTGATCAGAAACTCTGTAAGCCAGAAGGGAGTGGCAGGACATATTTAAAGTGATGAAGGAGAAAAACCTACAACCAAGATCACTCTACCCAGCAAGGATCTCATTCAGATTTGACAGAGAAATTAAAAGCTTTACAGACAAGCAAAAGCTGAGAGAATTTAGCACCACCAAAGCAGCTTTACAACAAATGCTAAAGGAACTTCTCTAGCCAGGAAACCCAAGAGAAGGAAAAGACCTACAATAATAAAGCCAAAACAATTAAGAAAATGGTAATAGGAACATACATATCGATAATTACCTTAAATGTAAATGGATTAAATGCTCCAACCAAAACACATAGACTGGCTGAAAGGATACAAAAACAAGATCCATCTATATGCTGTCTACAAGAGACCCACTTCAGACCTAGAGACACATACAGACTGAAAGTGAGGTGATGGAAAAAGATGTTCCATGCAAATGGTAATCAAAAGAAAGTTGGAGCAGCAATTCTCATAACAGACAAAATAGACTTTAAAACAAAGTCTATTACAAGAGACAAAGAAGGACACTACATAATGATTAAGGGATCAATCCAAGAAGAAGATGTAACAGTTGTAAATATTTATGCACCCAACAAGGAGCACCTCAATACATAAGGCAAATACTAAGAGACATAAAAAGGGAAATCAACAGTAACACAATCATAGTAGGGGACTTTAACACCCCACTTTCACCAATGGACAGACCATCCAAAATGAAAATAAATAAGGAAACACAAGCTTTAAATGATACCTTAAACAAGATTGACTTAATTGATATTTATAGGACATTCCATCCAGAAACAACAGAATACACATTCTTCTCCAGTGCTCATGGAACCTTCTCCAGGACAGATCACATCTTGGGTAACAAATCAAGCCTTGGTAGATTTAAGAAAATGGAAATCGTATCAAGTATCTTTTCCAACCACAATGCTATGAGACTAGATATCAATTACAGGAAAAAATCTGTAAAAAATACAAACACATGGAGGCTAAACAACACACTACTTAATAACCAAGAGATCACTGAAAAAATCAAAGAGGAAATCAAAAGATACCTAGAAACAAATGACAATGAAAACACAATGACCCAAAACCTATGGGATGCAGCAAAAGCAGTTCTAAGAGGGAAATTTATAGCTATACAAGGCTACCTTAAGAAAGAAGAAACATCTCAAACAACCTAACCTTACACCTAAAGCAATTAGAGAAAGAAGAACAAACACCCCCCAAAGTTAGCAGGAGGAAGGAAATCACAAAGATCAGATCAGAAATAAACGAAAAAGAAATGAAGGAAATGATAGCAAAGATCAATAAAACTAAAAGCTTGTTCTTTGAGAAGATAAACAAAATAGATAAACCATTAGCCAGATTCATCAAGAGAAAAAGGGAGAAGACTCAAATCAATAGAATTAAAAATGAAAAAGAAGTAGTAACAACTGACGCTGCAGAAATACAAAGGATCATGAGAGATTACTACAAGCAACTATATGCCAATAAAATGGACAACCTGGAAGAAATGGACAAATTCTTAGAAATGCACAACGTTCCGAGACTGAACCAGGAAGAAATAGAAAATATGAACAGACCAATTCCAAGCACTGAAATTGAAACTGTGATTAAAAATCTTCCAACGAGGGCTTCTCTGGTGGTGTAGTGGTTGAGAGTCTGCCTCCCGATGCAGGGGACACGGGCTCATGCCCCAGTCCAGGAATATCCCACATGCCGCAGAGCAGCTGGGCCCATGAGCCATGGCCACTGAGCCTGTGTGTCCAGAGCCTGTGCTCCGCAACGGCAGAGGCCACAACTTTGAGAGGCCCGCGTACAGCAAAAAAATTAAAAATTTAAAAAATAAATAAAATCTTCCAACAAACAAAAGCCCAGGACCAGATGGCTTCACCTGCCAGTTCTATAAAACATTTAGAGAAGAGCTAACATCTATCCTTCTCAAACTGTTCTAAAATATAGCAGAGGGAGGAACACTCCCAAACTCATTCTACGGGACCACCCTCACTTTGCTACCAAAACCAGACAAAGATGTCACAACGAAAGAAAATTACAGGTCAATATCACTGATAAACATAGATGCAAAAATTCTCAACAAAATACTAGCAAACATAATCCAACAGCACATTAAAAGGATCATACATTATGATCAAGTGGGTTTTCTCCCAGGAATGCAAGCATTCTTCAATATACGCAAATCAATCAATGTGATACACCATATTAACAAATTGAAGAATAGCAACCATATGATCATCTCAGTAGATGCAGAGAAAGCTTTTGACAAAATTCAACACCCATTTATGATAAAAACTCTCCAGAAAGTAGGCATAGAGGGAACTTTTCTCAACATAATAAAGGCCATATATGACAAACGCACAGCCAACATCGTCCTCAATGGTGAAAAACTGAAACCATTTCCACTAAGATCAGGAACAAGACAAGGTTGCCCGCTCTCACCACTATTATTCAACATAGTTTTGGAAGTTTTAGCCACAGCCATCAGAGAAGAAAAAGAAAAAAAGGGATTACAAATCAGAAAAGAAGAAGTAAAGCTGTCACTGTTTGCAGATGACATGACGCTATACATAGAGAATCCTAATGATGCTACCAGAAAACTTGTAGAGCTAATCAATGCATTTGGTAAAGTAGCAGGATACAAAATTAATGCACAGAAATCTCTTGCATTCGTATATACTAATGATGAAAATTCTGAAAGAGAAATTAAGAAAACATTCCCATTTACCATTGGAACAAAAAGAATAAAATATCTAGGAATAAACCTACCTAAGGAAACAAGAGACCTGTATGCAGAAAATTCTAAGACACTGGTGAAAGAAAATAAAGATATTACCAACAGATGGAGAGATATACCCTGTTCTAGGATTGGAAGCATCAACATTGTGAAAATGACTCTACTACCCAAAGCAATCTACAGATTCAATGCAATCCCTATCAAACTACCACTGGCATTTTTCACAGAACTAGAACAAAAAATTTCACAATTTGTATGGATACACAAAAGATCCTGAATAGCCAAAGCAATGTTGAGAAAGGAAAACGGAGCTGGAGGAGTCAGGCTCCATGACTGCAGACTATACTACAAAGCTACAGTAATCAAGACAGTATGGTACTGGCGCAAAAATATACATCAATGGAACAGGATAGAAAGCCCAGAGATAAACCCATGCACATATGGTCACCTTATCTTTGATAAAGGAGGCAAGAATATACAGTGGAGAAAAGACAGCCTCTTCAATAAGTAGTGCTGGGAAAACTGGACAGGTGCATGTAAAAGTATGAAATTGGAACACTCCCTAACACCATACACGAAAATAAACTCAAAATGGATTAAAGACCTCAATGTAAGGCCAGACACCGTCAAAGTCTTAGAGGAAAACATAGGCAGAACTGTCTATGACATAAATCACAGCAAGATCCTTTTTGGCTCACCTCCTAGAGAAATGGAAATAAAAACAAAAATAAACAAATGGGACCTAACGAAACTTAAAAGCTTTTGCACAGCAAAGGAAGCCACAAACAGGATGAAAAGACAACCCTCAGAATGGGAGAAAATATTTGCAAATGAAGGATTAATCTCCAAAACATACAAGCAACTCATGCAGCTCAATATCAAAAAAACAAACATGGCAATCCAAAAATGGGCAGAAGACCTAAACAGACATTTCTCCAAAGAAGATATACAGATTTCCAACAAACACGTGAAAGAATGCTCAGCGTCATTAATCATTAGAGAAATGCAAATCAAAACTACAATGAGATATCATCTCACATCGGTCAGAATGGCCATCATCAGAAAATCTGCAAACAATAAATGCTGTAGAGGGTGTGGAGAAAAGGGAACCCTCTTGCACTGTTGGTGGGAATTGATAAATTGATACAGCCACTATGGAGAAGAGTATGGAGGTTCCTTAAAAAACTAAAAACAGAACTACCATGCAACCCAGCAATCCCACTACTGGGCATATACCCTGAGAAAACCATAATTCAAAAAGAGTCATGCACCAAATTGTTCATTGCAGCTCTATTTACCATAGCCAGGACATGGAAGCAACCTACGTGTCCATCAACAGATGAATGGATAAAGAAGATGTGGCACATGCATACAATGGAATATTACTCAGCCATAAAAAGGAACGAAATTGAGTCATTTGTTGAGACGTGGATGGATCTAGATACTGTCATATAGAGTGAAGTAAGTAGAAAGAAAAAAACAAATACTGTATGCTAACACATATATATGGAATCTAAAAAAAAAAGAAAGAAAATGGTCAGAAGAACCTAGGCGCAAGACGGGAATAATTATGCAGACCTAGTAGAGAATGGACTTGCGGATCCGGAGAGGGGGAAGGGTAAGGTGGGACAAAGTGAGAGAGTGGCATGGACATATATACACTACCAAAAATAAAATAGGTAGCTAGTGGGAAGTAGCTGCATAGCACAAGGAGATTAGCTAGTGCTTTGTGACCACCTACAGTGGTGGGATTGGGAGGGCGGGCGGGAGGGAGCGAGATGCAAGAGGGAAGAGATATGGGGACATATGTATATGTATAACTGATTCACTTTGTTATAAACAGAAACTGACAGACCATTTTAAAGCAATTTTACTCTAATAAAGATGTTAAAATTTTTTTTTAAAAAAAGATAAAGCTAAAGTATAGCACCCTTTTTTCTCTTGTGTCATTATATCTCTACTGATATGTGAAGTCTATCTACCTCTATAATCTGCAAAATGCCCTAGTAGTTGACAGTCAAGTTTTCAATAATGAATTGTTTATCCTGGGAACCTGTGTACTTAGCTTTTATTTTCTTACCTTATATATAGTTTTCATGCTGTCATTTAGACAAATGTCATCTGAATATTGTTATTTGTTTTAAAAGTCTTTGCTTTTCAGTCTAGTGCTTATTTGCTTTCATAGTAATTGTCAAAAAATGAATCTTCATTGCAGTTTTACACTTTAAATTGTAATTCCAGTGATTTTTCTATTTGTAATGCTCTCTGCCATTATTCCTAAGAAAATCCCGAAAACCTTGCTTCCTTGATATTCCAAACAAAAATTTTGAAAAACTCTTTGAATGTTCATACAGAAACTTTATAATTTTTGGTGACAGAAAAATTTTCAAAGCTCCTTAAAGGATTTCTATTTATTATACTTTCCAGAGAGTGAAGCAGTAACTTATTGATATTTTCATAAAATAAAATCATGAGGGTTGAACATTGATCTGTTTCCCTTTCTTTCACTTGTACTGGGATGAGAGTATTTGTTTAAAATCTGTCACTACTTGGCTGTTTCCTGTTGTGACCTGGGTAACCTCATGTATGTGCTTAAATAGAAATCCTATTTAATTCTACTTTTGAGACTTCTAAAAAGCATAGATAAATTTTTTCTATTTAAGTTATATTTCTTATCCAAAATATTAACATATTAAAATGCAAACCATCTCACCAATTTTTTATAGTTAATACTTATTAGGTAAGTTGCAGTCCTGAGATAGGGATAATTACTTTTATAAACACATGGATTAAAGGTATTTAAATAAGACATGTTAAATCTTAACCAGTCACAACAATGGTCACAGTGACTTGTTTCTTGATCATCCCAAGGCTTGTTGGTTGAATTTTAATCATTACAGCACCTTTCCATATGAATCATATTTGATTTCTGCAGTTAAACGTCTGTTTAGTCTCTTATGATTTTATCACAGTCCCCGATCGTAAAAGACAGATTAACAGGAGAAAAACAAAAGAAGTTTGATAACATGTACTTGTATACCATATATATACCTCCTGTATACATGGGAGAAACAGAAGAAAACTGAGTTACTCTCCAAATTGGTCCAAGCCACCACCTTAAAGATCATCTCCATCTAAAGACAAAAGAAAATGTTGGGGGGAGGAGTGTGGAGCCAGTTATTGGAGGTTATCAGATAAAGCAAAGTAAACAACGGCATAGTTGTTTTGTAGATTTAAGTCCATGCCTTCTCCATTGGTAAGAGTTTCTAGAGTTTTAGTCATCCTCCTCTTTCTGGGACCGAGAGAGAGACACTCTTACAATGGAGATTTCCCTTATAAATATAAATGTCCCTTACAGAGGGTAACTTCTATTCCAGTTTTCAGAGTTTCTCCTGTGTGCTATTTCTTGAAAATAATCAGCTCAAGATAAACCTTATGCCAAAGAAGTATATTTTTGGGTGGTATATTTTGCTCCCCTTTAGATTCATACTGGAGATTACACCATTGGTTGTCCTGCCTCTCAGGCCTTCAGATTCACACTATACCATTGGCTTTCCTGAGTTTCCAGCTTGCTGACTGCAGTTCCTGGAATAGGCATATTCACTCTCCTATTGGCTCTGTTTCTCTGGAGAACCCAGACTGACATATAATCGTTTTCTTTAGACTATGTTCCTAAACAGTTTAGTCAGAGTACAGTTAGGTAAACCCAGATCCAAACACTTCCATCTCCCTACATCCATTTGCACATCTTTTATCACCAGGTTTCCCTCAGTATAAAACATGTCACATGACATGTCACATGTCAAGAGAAGGGTTAAAGACATACAGCATCTTCATGGGCGGTCCTGATCCCTCATCTACACTCCAAATCATCACTGGAACATTGCTATCAACATTTAAAGTGTACACAACTAAACATATTTTCACCCCTTCCCTCACCCCTTTTCTAAGTTACTTGTTTAAGATGGATATATAAACATCTTTAGAAGACATGAATTGGTAATACACAATCAATTCTCATAATCCATGGATTTTTTATATTTGCAAATTTGCCTACTCACTAAAATATATTTGTAACCCCCAAATCAGTACTCACAGCACTTTCTTGATCATTTGAAGACAGGTGTGGATATGTGGAGAGTGGCAAACAATTTGGGTCACCCAACAAATGCACATGTTCCTGTCTGAGGTTGAACAAACAGATACTCTGCCTTGTTTCATTCTCATATTGAAACTGAGCAGCATCTTGCGGGGCCCTCCCGGGTACCAGCCCCTCCATATCCTTGCTTCTTGTTTCTAGAAAGAGCTTTTATATCCTAGGCCTTCCCCAAGTTTCAAAGAGCAGACTCAAAGAGTTAATGATTAGAGAAGTGGGAAATGCATGAACAAAGGAAATCAGTCAAGTAAGAAAAGTAATAATAGCTTGAACAATAGCATCACAGGACTCCTAGTTCTTCCTGAAGGGATAAGGATAACAATCTGATGCATACCTTTGAGTTGTTCTGCAGAAACTAAGATCCCCATCCAGTGGGGGATGTTGACTACATGCTGACCACAAGCACATAGATCCCAGACTGGTTGGAACCAGAAGATTAATAATAAGATTCCCAAAACATCACCCTGTTACCTCACTGCCAGCCAGTCAGAAGAATGTCCATGAGCTGATCACACACCCTGCAATCCTCACCCCTAATGTTGCCTTTAAAAACCCTGCCTGAAAGCCATTGGAGAGTTTGGGTCTTTTGAACATTAGCTGCCTATTCTTCTTGCTTGGCCTCTGCAAATAAACACTGTATTTTCCTTCACCACAACTTGTTATCAGTAGATTGGCTTTGTTGAATGTCTAGTGAGTGAACCTGGGTTAGGTTCAGTAACAGTATTGTAAACAAGTGTTCTTTTGTGGTCTGTTTAGTGCCATGTTTTGTTTTTTCTTTTGCATTTTTGTGCTTTTTATTGATTTCACTGTTTAAAATGGCCCCCAAGCATAGTTCTGAAGTACTCTCTAGCGTTTTTAAGTACAGGAAGGCTGTGATGTACCTTATGGAGAATGT
Organism: Delphinapterus leucas; assembly: GCF_059928025.1. Taxonomy (NCBI): domain Eukaryota; kingdom Metazoa; phylum Chordata; class Mammalia; order Artiodactyla; family Monodontidae; genus Delphinapterus; species Delphinapterus leucas. The sequence continues at coordinate 22,980,204 of NC_143133.1, forward strand.
CAGTGTGTTACATGAATTTTATTTAGTCCTGAGTCCTACTCCTGTTGGTCATGGGTTCAATCAACTGTATATATATATATATATATATATATATATATATATATATATATATACACATACATATATGTGCATACATATGTATATATATATATTAAATAAGGTGTTTTTAAACAGAAACTCACATAAAACAAGGTTGGTTGATGAAAGCGTTGTTACTAGAGGCTCACAGGAACCTAATCCTGTATTTCCCCTAAGAGTAGTGGTTCAGTATTTGTGAATTCCTTGTTCATGGCAACTTTATAGAACATAATTACCATGAATAATGAGAATTGACTATACAGGGTCCAGAATAAGAAGAAAAAAATAATAACTTTTATGCAGCCTCTCACTGCAATTCTTAGGTTTGTTGTATTGGATTTAACTTCTAGGATACAGTTTCTCCATTTGTTTAATAAGAATGATAATTCTTGTCTGAAAAATGTTTTAAAGATTAAATGAGGTAATATGTATTAAATTGCTTTGTAAACTGAAATGCTGTAACAGGAGCAGTAAGTATAATTTACTTAAGGAGTGGAAAATATGCTAGGGATTTTATAATTACTACTTTTACCAATGTTTAATAAGGGTATTCAAGTTTTTCTTGATTTAATAAGACTACAAATCACATTGTTCAGCTGTTAAAACAGTTTACAGCTGAAATTCAAATTTCATTTTAACTAGAAGCATTGTCTCTTCATGTTTTTCATCTTGTTAAAATATATTACATTATATGGGAGCAAAACAGAATATTAAAGAATACTGTGGGCTTGCATGTATTTGCATCTTTTGTTTTCTCTGGGCTGTCTCTGCTTAATTTACTAAAACATAAATCTTTCCTACACTTAGTGCTGTAAAACCAATTTAGCAGAGGAAGAATGAAGCTGAATTCTGTTCTGCCTCATGCATCACCAAGAAAATTGCTAGGCCAGTTAAGTTTTGATTGCAGAATATTTATTTTTGGTGACAGATGTTGCTGATGTAAGAACCTAGGCGATCACAGCTTGAATTAGTCCTGGGTTGAGGTTGAAAAAGAAAACCAAAATGGAAAGTCTTAATGAAGGTAAATATGTAACGTCAAGATGGCATTTTTGGTGTTAGATTTCTGACGATATTTGTGAGGTGAGTACGGTGTGACTACATTTGCATGCAGGCAATGACTTATGGGCAGAAAGGTGGACACAGCCTTTTATGAAATCACATTCTCAAGGTTACAGTGAGGTTATGGAGCCTAAGAGAAGTAAGTTTGTTACATTTCAAGCACTTGTTTGGATCAAAGCAGTGTCTAGAGTGGAGACTGGCTAGAAATCATCTGGTTTCTGAGAGGAAGGGACTGCTTTATTATCCCTAGGCTTACATCTATCAAAACACTTATCATAGCATATTATAATAATTGTTTTCTTTATCTTTGTGTCACAGTCATTCACAGGTGACTATTATGTGCAAAGGTGCTCACAAAATGACCATCTTTGCACATAATAGATTTTCAATAAATATTGGGTGAAAAAAATCTGCATGAGACCTAATTCCCCTTCACTGCACTGAATGCACATACAACTTCACACAAGAGAGAAGAGTCATTGGTATTCTTGTCTCCTAGGCAAGATCCTGCACAGTACTATGCATACTGTTTTTGTGGTCCCCAAATGAATGGCTGATTGAGCTATGTTAGGGAAGTGTCAGAGGGAGTCCCACTGAGAAGGCCATGGGAGTAATTTTTTCATTACAAACCAACCTTTCCTCTTTAAAAATAGCAAAAGGCAAATTTGTTCAAACCCATAGCATGTACAACACTAAGAGTGAACGGCAATGAAAACTATGGACTCTGGGTGATAAAATAGGTCCATCAACTGTGATAAATATATCAGCCTGGTGGGAGATGTAGATAATGGGGGAGGCTATACAAGTGTGGGGAGAGGTTTACGGGAAATCTCTGACCTTCTGCTTAATTTTGCTGTGAACCTAAAACTACTCTAAAAAATAAAGCCTGTTTAAAAAAAATAGAAATTTGTTGACCAAATGATCTTCAATTCTTGGTCTGCAGTTCTTGAACATGTGAAAAGGTGACTAGAAATCCTGTTTCTTACTCATTCCAATGGTGAATCAAGGGATGACTCCTATGAAGGAAATCAGTAAAGGAGAAAAGTCAGTAAGTTAGCTTAATTGTTTTATCTGTCCCAACAGTACATTAGCTTTTTGTGTACGAAAATGAAGATTCAGTTTAAACGTGAGTTGCTCATGTTTGAATATAAATAAAAATTCAGTTCTTATTTTTTGACATATCTTAAAAGAAAGCGTGATTGGAAATATCTAGTAAACCATATTTTAATTTTACAAAGTATATTTTTAATATGCATTTATACTTGTCCATTTCATGACCATATGGCAGGTAGCTTTGCCAACACCTTTTATTGCTTTTTCCTGGTAGAGGACATTCACCCATTTGTTCCTGGAAGTCCAAGTAAATGATTGTGAATCATGAACAAAAAGGACAATGAGTTGTTTCTCTGCCAAAGACAATTTTTTGCCTTATACAGTGTTTTTTAATAGATATGTTCCCCCTGCTGAGATATGGGACAATTTTCTTGTGAATTTTGTTTGGAAGTGAACTTTTAAACATAGGTAATGAAAACACACACACGCACACTCCTGAGTGCAGGAGTCAATAGTCATAGCGATGAAACCTGGCCTCATGTTAAATGGTGTAGGACAGGGATAGGTGGTACCCTCCTTGGTGATTGCAGGCTGCAGGTCATTTCAGGCAGGCAAAATCACTGATGTGATGCAACACTTCTTGCCTAATGAATGGCCGAGTCCCAGATGTCTGACAACTCTACATGTCTTTCATTTCCTTCAGCATGTTAGAGGAAAGGAATAATGTGTAATTTAGTAAAGTGAAAAGCTGACACAGAGCCATCAGATGTTCCAGCTCAGACTCTTTTCCATAGGAAGCACCATGTTGAGTTGGTTCTAACTTCCCCTGAGGTTACTGATTTTATGTTGCCAGACAGACTAGTGACCTCAGCTCAGTAAGGCAGGCTCTTCCTGTGCAGATAGAATGGCAACTCCTAATATTTAGGTATAATGACGTTTTGTACACATATCTTGTTTCCTACTATGAGGTGCTACTGAGATAAATCCAAAGCCAAGAGTCATTTCCTGGGGCCTCATTAAAAGCTAGGATTTAGATGCACAATTAATCCCAGTTGCATATGCCTGTGGTTCTCTAATAATTTTTGTAATATCAATAAATGGCCACTGTGTACTGAAAACACCAAATCTGTTTACTAAAGCTGCAGCTGATGCCGACTGTTTAATTGAACTGAGCTAATATGGCAGATATCTCAGAAGAAGCGCATTGGGAAAGTGTAGTTTTTGCATATTTAAATGGATGGACAAACTGATGACAAATACTGTATTACAATAATGTGGATAATTTAGTTCGTTATTTTCAATTATTAAAAAAAACTTCATTGCACAAAATATTCTGGCTTTGCTAGCTTTGTGTGTGTGTGCACACGTGCATGTGTGTGTGTATGCGGCCTGTTAGCCTATGTAGCTTCTCTTATCCCTTCATTCACTTATAAAAGCTGCTAATTCATCAACACAGAGTAGATACAATCTACACACCAAATGAGTTAGGGGCAAAGAAGCAGTTGATTTCAGATGTCACGTAACTTATTAGCAATGTTTCACATAGCTTTGTTCTTTAAGGGATTGTGTAGGTTCCTCCTTCGTTGTATTGATGCTTGAGAAAAAAATTAAAGGGAAGTGAATGGTTGTTAAATATTTGGTGTAAATAGCAACAGCATGACGCGGGTGAGTATTTTAAAAGGCACGTCAGATGAATGCCAGGCAGGTGAGGTACAAGCTTAAGTATCCTCTGGTTGCTGTCAAAGGAGAAAAGATGTCCAACATTTTGCTTGTTTTCCCCCTGGATTTCTATTCCATCTTTTCTCCCTCTCTCTAAGAGAATGAATTTAAATAGAAATGCTTGCTCTAGCTGACTGGAAATTCAGGAAAATTGGAAATAAATATTTTAAAACTGGTATCCAGATGTAGAAAACAGAAATAGCCATGACCCCCTGTCAAGGGAAAATTCTTCCCAACCCAGAAAAACTCTCCACAAAGGCAGAAGAGAAAGAAAGGAATTTTTTTTTAATTGAATAAGCATTTAACTAGACCTTGATGTGCATCACAGGCAACTGGCTAAGAGATTACAGATGGAAAGAGACTTTACCCTTTTACATAGCCAGGCAGATACATGCCATTGCATACGTGCTCTCAAGATAAACAATAACTAGTCCTCAAGGAAGAGGACTTGACAGCACCATTTGTCACATATCATTCATCCTAGATTCACCTGCTAACTGGGGTGACCATCTGTGTTAGCTAATTGACTTGAATCAAAGGAAAAATAGATGTCTCATAGCTTTATGACAAGCTTGGAGCAAGGTGCCCACTGAGTTAGGCTCCTACAGCCACAGAAACTGGGAGGCAGGGGCGCTATGTCCCTTGATGTTTACATTTCAAAGATGGTTCCCAGGTCCTTGAGAAACTCATTCCTGGGCCTTAGTGCTCTCAAGAGGCTTATGTAGCTTTTAAAGAGATTTACATATATTTCAAAAAAAAAAACAGAAAAAGGAATTACAAGTTTTCTAAAGTAAATGCTCTAAGGAAAGGAGGGAGGGGAGAGTCTCTTATTTTCAGAAAGAAAAATTAAGCCTGTCTCTCACTTCTTTTTTTTAAAGTTTGTATTTGCTCTTACAATCTCCTGCCTGTATAACTATAAAGAAGCGACATAATTTTCTAATTATCTCCATTACTGTTTCTACCTACCTCTGGGCAAATTGCTGTTGTCTAAATATCCACCAAGTTCGTAGTCAAGTAGTGTGGGCCATTAGATAGTACCAAAGTCTTATTACGAGGCACCGATTAAAAGGTATAGAAACATCCAGTGTTTATTATATATGGCTCTAAGTGTTTTAAGTCTTGAGGACAAACCCATTCTGTAGGCTATTTCTCCGTTTTGCATTGGTTCTAAATCAATAATTACACAATTATAGTCAACTATATCTCTAGGCATTCACATTTGTTTACTTATCTATGCTGGGACTGGACAGAACTTGTCATCCCCAAATTAATAGAGTAACATTAGACCTGTCTTTTGCAGTCACTGTCTGCAAATTCCAGATTTCTGTTTTTCTACTAATTAGGTGTCTTCCCTTTTCTATATTATCTTTCCAATCAGACTAGTTAACAAAACATTTTTGCTTGAAATTTGGGGCTTGAGTACCTGGATGCACATTAATTACATTTACTTTGTTAGTATCAAAATTTGCTAATGAAAATGATCCCACTTTTACTCTGTCAGTAACAATTAGATTGTTGGACTTGTAAATCCAGATGCTGCTTATATGGAGAGTACAATTTAGAGCTGATTAGAAATGAGGTCGTGGGGAACCATTACTCGGGGTAGAAAAAGAAGGAGAAATGCAACAAATAGCATGTGTTTTTTTTTCCTATTAAAATGTGATTCTTAAAGTAACTGAAATAACCCTACTTAGTAGATGTGTTACCTTGAGGAAGTTGTTAATCTTATGAATCCAGTTTTAGTACCCGTAATATGGGAATCATAATGCCTATATCATAAGATTATAATAATGATGAGTTGAGATAATGTACGTAGGTGCTAAGAACAGATTCTGACATAAACTGAATGGTGACTAAAGAGATTACTAGTGTAAGGCGAACCCCTCTACCTATGGTTTTGAATCTTCCCATCAAGTCCAGGACCATGGTCCATCAGTTTTCCCTCCTTTTGCTCATACCAACATGTTTCCCAGTAGTATTTTTCCTTCAGTCTTCAAAAATATTTACATCTCCTCTGTCACAAAAGAAATATATGTAATACATAAATATATAATAAATATATATAATATATGTATATATAACAGTCTGACCTGTTTTATTTTTCTGACCTGTTTTTAAAAACTCACATTAGTGAAGTATAATTTATGCATAATAAAATGCACTCATTTTAAGCACAGCTTAGTTTTTATGATAAACACTTATGCCTATAGGCATATATGGTGCAACCACCACCATATTCAACATTTACATTACCACAAAAAGTCACTCATGCCCATCTGCAGTCAATTCTCATCTCAACTTTTGCCGGAGACAATACCAAATTTCTGCTTCTGTCTCTAGAGTAGTCCTGCCTTTTTAAAATTTTCACATAAATGGAGTCACATAATATATACTGTTTTGTGTCTTTTTCTTAGTATAATATTTTTGAGATTCATCCATACAGTTGTGTGTATACTTAACATGCTCCCTTTTATTACTACTATTCCATTATATTGTTATATCATAATTTGTTTATCCGTTGAATTGTTGTTGTATATTTGGGTTGTTTCCAAGTTGGGCTATTATGAACAAAACTGCTATAAATATTCTTATACAAGTGTTTCTGTGGATGTGTATTTTTATTTCTTTGGGGGAAATAGGAGGAGAATTGCTGGAGCATAACAAGATACCATATGTTTAAATTTATAGGAACAATCAAAATGTTTCTCAAAGTTGTAACACTAAATGCTCCCATAATGTGTGAGAGTTCTGGGTTCCTCAACAACACTTGCTATCATCAGTCCTTTTTACTCGTTCTAATTGATGTGTCCTGAAAAACACATTGTGGCTTTAATATATATTTCTTAGTTTTTCTGAGACTTGGAACTTTCTGCTTTATTTTTGCTTGAGGAATAAACCACTCATCTCTTGCCTGGTTGGGGAGTGGTATTAGTTGTCTGTGGGGGATGAGAGAAGGGAGTTTGGTAACCTAACTTCTATGTAGACTTCAAACTGAGGCTACCCACATTCATCCCCTGCCGTTTCTGTGGCTCAAACCCTGAGCCTTTCAGGAGGCTTTCTGCAGCCCGGACAGCTTGCTTCGTCTGGTCAGCCTCCTCGATGGGCACTTATGGCTCAGCTTTCTCTGCATTACATCAGTTAACCCTCAACCATTTGCTTTCTGTTGTCCAAAACGTTGTCTTTGTCTTTGAGTTAATTCATTTAAAGATTTCTTTAGAGGAAGCAGAAAAAAAAGCACATTCAGTTCTCCACACTTATAGGCAATCTATTTCCTTTACTTTTCACCTTACTTTCTCATTACTTTTTTCACTGTTTCATACAAAAGTTATCAACGACAAAGCTAATAATCTCTTTCAGCTTACTTTTAGTTGATTTTAACCTATTTCAACCAAACTTCCTTTTCTTCACCATTACTTCTTTTGTCCTTGATGTCCATGGTCCAAGTCTGTATGTTTTCTCAAACTTCTTTTTCATTCCATTTTTGTCTCGCTGGCTGGTTCCCCTTTCTCCAACGACCTTTAAATTAAGTAAAAGGCCAGGAAAAGGGAGATGTCAGCATATTTTTATTTCCAGCGGCTCTATGATACAAGTCATTTCAGCAAAACTCTGGGAGGCTGTGGCATTGCTACTCTTCAGTTCTCTAAGGTAAGAGAGTTACTGCTCTATATGCGTTGTTGCCTGAGCTCTGCAAGATAAACCGTAGAGGGAAGCTTCATGATAATTCTCTCTAAGGTTCTCTGGTTTTCTTTGATTCCAGGAAATTGTCTCATATATAATGTCAATAACATTAAGAAAATTGACCACTTCAAGCAAGATCTAAACCTGGGGATAAGAAAAAAGGCAAAATGGGTCTTTCTTTTTTTTCATTTCCTTTCAGGAAAGCACAATTTTAAAACTCTTCCCAGCTAGAAAAAGATCCGGGTCACATCAGTCTCACAAAATTCTGCTCAGTTTCGCTTCGAATCTAAAACTGCTCCAAAATTAAAGTTTATTAAAAAACAAATAACCAGAAACTACCAAAAGAATGATACTATAACTGAAAAATATGCTTTAGGGAATAATGAAGCAATTAGATTCCCAGTCAATTTTTAAAATACCTAGTGTGTCACAGAAAAAAACTGATGATTGTCTTAAAATGCATATTCTTAATTCTTTCTTTGTTTGCAAATTGGGAAAATTACAGAGGCATAAGACAAATCTATAATCTCAAAACCGTTTTGAATCTGTATTGCTTAGCAGTGTGTTTGTGTGGTTTGATGATTTCAGAGAAATTGTAATGATTTTTAGTTTTTACCCACCAGTCCTTTTTTTCCATTGTTGGACTATTAAGACATTGAATACAAAGATCCAGTTAATTTGTATTTATAGTAAGCTTTTCTGACTAAGTGTAAAACATAATGATACTTTAATATTTCTTACCATAGATGTCAAATGACCAAGTCACACCAAGCTATGCTGTACTTAGGAAGAACAAATTGTTCTACAGAAAATGAAGGGAGCCCAGAATGCTCAAGAGCCTGGAGACGGTATATAAAAGCTTTCACCTTTAGATCTCAATCATGGGTGGTAGTGTTTATTAGAAACTAAATGATGGTCTCTGACTTATGCTCTTTGCAAAAGGAGGGTAAAAACTATTATTATTTTAATAATAATGTACTAGTCTTTAGCATGAAAGCTCTGTGCTTTTTTTTTTGCGGTACGCGGGCCTCTCACTGCTCTGGCCTCTCTCGTTGCGGAGCACAGGCTCCGGACGCGCAAGCTCAGCGGCCATGGCTCACGGGCCCAGCCGCTCCGCGGCATGTGGGATCTTCCTGGACCGGGGCACGAACCTGTGTCGCCTGCATCGGCAGGCGGACTCTCAACCACTGCGCCACCAGGGAAGCCCGAAAGCTCTGGTTTTTAGAGTTTGCAGTAAAGGAAAATATATCAATACAGTTTTCTATATCATACATAGTAGTACTCCAATTTTTATGTAGCTGCATTTCTAAATAAGACATTCTTGTCTACGAAGTATGAGACTTAATAATTAGAGTAATTTTATATGTTTATCTAGCAGAACCAATTTTCCTGATCAGGGATCATTTCCTATGAGGACTTCCCTTTATGTTGTGGTTTTTCCACTTCTTATCACCTGCAGGGAGATTATAATGCTGTCACATTAAAGAAAATGATCTCACTTCCTCTGTAAAATATGTTTTGTAACCACGTATATATTTTTGACTTACGAATAAATACGTGAAGTGTTTTACATAAATGTATCTTTCAGTTAGCTCTTCGTAAATATTCCTGTTTTCCTAAACATAACATATCCGGTGTAGCTGCAGTACTGTACTGTATTATTAATAGTAATTTTTATTTTATTTTTATATTTTATAACAAATGAATCTGGGTTTAGTGAATAGTAATGATGATGAATAAACTTTTGTTGGGATAGAAGTCTCCATTTATAAGGAATATGTCCAGGAACACTGCCAGACAGACTGAAGCTCAATCTTGTTAGAATACCTATGATCCAAGGGTAAATCGGGTAGGGAGGTGCAGGGATAGGCGGTGGTGTGGAGGGTGAGGAAAAGGAGGGCATGCAGAAATCCTGTCCAGACTTCCCTTTTCGTTACCAGCTTGCATCTCCATTGCATCCCATCTAGTTGTTTATCAGCCTCTATTTTCATTTCTTATATCCTACTTAAGATAAATTGCCTCATCCTTACCCCTAAGTGTCCTCTTTAAAACTCTTTTAATTGGCTCTCCTGTCCCAAGATACCAGAGCTGCAAACACCTATTGCCTTTGCCCTTCACAATAAACTAAGGCTATTAAATATGCTCAGTGTCGCCACTTCGGACCTTCTTTAGTATTTCCCTATTTTCTTGATTTTCTTTCATCCTTTTTTCTGTAGCACTTGACAATGTTTACTTCTCCACTTTCAAACTCTAATATCCCACAGTTGTATTCTTTCCTGCTTCTCTACTTACTTCTTTAAGGACTCTTTTTCAGTCAACTTAGACTTTTTTTTTTTTTTCTGTACATGTCCTCTAAACTTACGTGTTTAAATAGTTACTTTTCTTGCCCCTCTTTCTTTATTACTCTCCTTTCCAATTAAATCAAAAAACACTTCTGAAAGCCTACATCATATTAAGTACTGTGTTATTGCAGACAATTCACATAACCCTGTCTTCCAAGAGTCACAATCCCGTGAGGGAGACAGACAAGGCATTAAAGCATTATAATATAGTGCAATACTGTTCTGTCTGGAAGATAGAACTTTACTTAGGTATGGCTATCCAGGAGGAGACCTTTATCCCATCTGTATTCCAGTGGACTTCTAAAAAGAATGATATCACGATATTATGATTTTTAAGAAGAAAGGTATTTTTAGTTTTCATCCTGTTCCTGGCACAGAGCTCCTAAAACAAATTTCCTGAGATGAGATCAAGAAAGGTGTTTTGTTATGTTAATGAGGTGTCTTTTGGAAAGCACCTAAGGATGGGAGCTAGTTGCCAGGGGAACCAACCAGGTGATCTAAGGTTGAAACTTTCAGTCCCACCTCCTAACCTCTGGAGAGGGGAGAGGGGGTGGAGATTGAGTTCAATATCCAATGGACAATGATTTAGTCAGTCATGCCTCCATAAAACCCCAAAAGGATGTGTTTCTGAGAGTTTCTGGGTTGGGGCACACGTGGGGTTTTGGGAAGAGTGGCCCACTCAGAGAAGGCATGGGAGTTCCAAGTCCTTTCCCATGTATCTTGCTCTATGCATGGTTACCATCTGGTTGTTCCTGAGTTACATCCTTCTATAATAAACTGGTAATCTAGTAAGTAAAATGTTTCTCTGAGTTCTGTGAGCTGCCCTAGCAAATTAATAGAAACCAAGGAGGAGGTTGTGGGAACCTCCAATCTACAGCTTGTTAGTCAGAATCGCAGCTCACAACCTGGATTTGTGATTGGCATCTGAAGTGTGTGGGCAGGAGAGGCCCAGTCTTGTAGGACTGAGCCCTTGACCTGTGCATCTGATGCTATCACTGGGTAAATAGTACCAGAAATGAGTTAAATTGTAGGATACCCAGCTGGTGTCAGAAAATTGCTTGGTGTGGTAACCTCCCCCTTCCTCCTTTGGAAATTGGGTGCAGGATCCTGAGTGATCTGAAGTTTTAATTGGTAATAGAATTATTTTATGCCTGAACCTTGTTTTAAAGGCCCAAGGAAGAGTTGGCCAGGTGGAAACAAAGAGGGGGGTGGAGTGACCTGATGTTCCAAGAAGAGGAAATGATTTCTTCACTGGCTAAGTGGATTTGTGAAAAAAGTATGGTATCTGTTGAACTATAGTGGGTTCCTATGATTGGTACATAGAACAAGTCTGGGGAAGAGAAGAAAAATGGGAGTAGACTTAGAAAGAAGCCAGTTTATGAAAATTCTTGTGTGGCATCCTAAAACGGGTCAGATTAAAGCTATTACCTTTCAACCTTTATCTGAGGAACATCTCTTTCTTTTTTGTGAAAACACACTCACCAATTAATAAGGAGAGACCCACTAAGTAAACAGGATTTGCTGAATTTAATGCTTTTCTGCAGGTCTATTTCATGAAATTGCTGAACTTTCCTACAACAATCAAGTCATTACTAATTCAATTCTTTTGATTCCCTCCATTCCATACGTACATTTAGGATAAAAAAAAAAAAAGAGCAGTAAGATCCCACATAGCATGTGAACTATTTGGAGTAATCAGACTTATACAAATAAAAGTAAAAGGACTTAGTGTATGTGCACAAGATTTATAAATGTCTCGTTGAGTGTAGCAGCAAAAAGGAAAAACTCTCAATGTTTATCAATAACTGAAGGCTTGAATAAATGGGGTACTTTTTTTTATGGTCTGTCATACAACTGTTAAAAATCATACATTAGATGTATTGAATTAGGGGGTTACCATGGTGTTTTGTTAATTGAGAAGAGAATGGGCTGGCAATGCCCTTATCATTACCATGCCCTCCTTACCCAGGTTTTGGGATGACCCAAATTCAGGAATGACCTGAAGTGTCTTTCCATTCTTGTTTTGGTTGGTGATTTCTTCTTTCCCTATGTTGGATCTCATTTATCTCATTAATGACGGCTTTTTCAACACCAATAATTTGTGTTGGTATTTTATCCTTTCTTATTGCTATTAGGGTTGCTGAACTAATTTTGTAAACTGCCTGGTCTCTTCACCTGAATATTTTCTGCATTTGGTTTTTAAAGTACACATTTTTTCCCTTTGGTTTCATCAACTTCCAACTACCACATTATTATTTCTCTAAATGATATATGATTTGGATCTGCACAGATACACATAATGTTAAAACCCTGGAGGTGTGATTATCCTGAAGCACAGATTAACATTTGCATCAGTCGACTGCAAGAGTGTCTCATGCAAAACACTTTTTTAGTGTTGCTGCCCTGGAAGGAGTTTAATAAATACCCCTAGATATAGATAGGGAAGAATAATTTCTGAAATAAGAACCATCTGTAAGATTCTCCTATTATTCAGATGCCTTTCTTTTGACTGTTTTCACTTCTTCATCACCATTATGTTACAGAGTGAGAAGTTAGAATTATTTTACCTGTGTTTTTGCTGTTTGCATCTTTAAATGGACATCATTTAATATTTTATGGAAATTGCTCGAATTAAGTAGCAATGAAAAAAGCCTGTTTTCTAAAATTGTGCATAGTATTAAGGATCTTTTAGATGTGATTTTCAAAATTCTTGTACTTTTCTTTCCTCTAAACTTTCCTACAGAATGTTGTATATGTGACCTTGAGCCTGTGAGTGTGTAGGTAGGAAAATGCGTTTCAGTCTCAGGATTCAGACTGTGGCTCTGCCAGACTTGGGCTTTCTTCATCCTTTCTTCCTACACATTTTGCTGTCTTCTAGCTCTTGTCACATAATCAAACACTGAATAAGACCACAGGAAAGAGCTTAAACTCAAATGCACTATTAGTTGTTCATGCCTTTTAAAAGTAAGTTAGTGGTATAAGAAAGCTTGAAATAAATTGCTAAAATATTTTAGATTGTCTGCAGTTTTAAGTTGGTCCTGTTACCCTTCCTTCTTTATCCTGGATAATTAAAAGTACTCTATCGTTTGAGCTGATTGTATTTTCCATTTGTTTATTTTTTTCCTCAAGAGGCCTAATTTCTTTATAACCTTGCAACTGTTCATATACTGTAATTTGCATGGTATTTAGCTATTTCTGAGAAATCTATACCAGACTAATCTTTGTTTTTCTTCTAGGTTCTATTCAATAAAGATTATGAAGAGGCTTGCAGTAGCATGATCATTTGAGATTTCATTATGGTTATTAATGGTGTTTGAATGTCAGGTTTTTTTTATATGGTCATTGATAATTAGGATTTTTAGCTATTTTATAATGAGAATAGAAGTTTTTGAAAACATTGTCACCTTTGAATCTAATTAATTAGAGTGATATAACCATTGTTAATGGATGACTCATTTTTTAAAAATTTAGTTTAAAATCTAGAGCTTTTCTTTGCTTCCCCAAATAATTGTACTTATGGTCAGAAGCATAATAAGAAGTAATGATGGATTAATTAAGAAGAAAATTGTAAATCTCATTCTCTTCACCATTTATATTAATAATACCATAGAAGAATCAGATGAGAGAAGAGGCCTATTTTCACGGTGTGGGCCAAGTGGTATGAATCCAATAGTTAGGCAAGTTTCTTTGGGATTTGTATGTATTCTGCCTCAACTCCCAAGGCCAATGCTAAGTGCAGGGAGGTCAAAACAAGAAGCTCTGAGGCCAAGTTATCTTACTTGAGCACCAGAGGTACCTCTTCCCATCCAGGTTTTTTTTGGGAAGCCATGCTTGACTGAAATAGTAAGACAGTGTGAACATGGATCCATCTAAGGATCAAAGTGGAATCAGTTAAATATGTACATTTATGGGGTCTGTTAATATGGACTCAGCACTTCATTTGTGTTACGTTCTCATTATGGTGGAGGAAACAGACACATAAGGAGATATTTATTACACCATGTGGTAAATGCCACGATGCAGGTGTTGGTTTAGGGTGGTAGGGCAGCACAAAACAAGCACACAAATCAGCCTAGGGAAACCAAGGAAGGCCTCATGGAGAAGATGAAGTAGGATTTGTCTTTAAAGTTGGTTAGAAATTAGCCAGATACAAAGTTAGAGGAAGGCAGAGGGAACATGCCAGGAAGGAATGGAGGCTAAAATAATAGAAAAAAAAAGAAACCCAACATTTATTGAATCAGTCACTATTTTAAGTGATGCTTTAAACTGTTTCATCTTCCCAACGAACATGTGAGGCAGCTGTTACTATTTTAATTCTATGTGTGAAAAAACTATGGCACTGAGTGTTGAAGTAAATTCTCCAAGGCCGCATAGCCAGTAAGTGACAGAGCTAAGATTAAGACCTATACCGTTTGGCTCCAGTATCCATATATATATATATATATTATTATTTTTTTTTTTTGCAGTACACGGGCCTGTCACTGTTGTGGCCTCTCCCGTTGTGGAGCACAGGCTCCGGACGCACAGGCTCAGCGGCCATGGCTCACGGGCCCAGCCGCTCCGCGGCATGTGGGATCTTCCCGGACCGGGGCACGAACCCGTGTCCCCTGCATCGGCAGGCGGACTCTCAACCACTGCGCCACCAGGGAAGCCCTAGTATCCATATTTTAACCACTCTGCCATACAGCCTCTTGCTACAGTTTTCTGTAACGGATGGGTGTAGTGAACTATAAGTGGATTGAAATTGCTGGGTAAAAGTCTTAGTTTGAAATCAGAAGACACAGCTGGAGAGACCGATGGGTGGTCGGTATTGATTTTGTGTGTCTTGTAAAGAAGATTAGACTAGGGTTTCTCAACTCTCTATAATGAGTTATCAGTTTTATTTATTATTATTTTAAAATTTCCGAAATGATGTAGACTGATATGTTTATAAAATATAAAACCACATGCTTGGGTATTAAGTAATGTTAAATTGCTATAAAAGGCTCTTAACTGCTCACTCTCAATTTCTGTGCTTTGCTAATCATGAACTATTAAACAGTTGGTGGAATAACATTTTGATGGTCATTGGTTTACATGCTTTACTTTGTACTGTGGTGTCATTCGGGTTTCTAAGCAGTCAGAAGGTCAGGTGATCATTTTAGGTATTGATGCCTCTGTGAAGAATGGATTAGAGGCTGTCAAGGCTCATTACAGTGAGCCCAATTATGAGTCAATGAGTGTAGTCCAGGCAACAGATGATTAGAACCTACACTGAGGCTGTGGATGAAGCAATGTCAAGTGAGATGGATGGTTTTGAGAAACACTTTGGAAATGCAACTAGTCTAGGCCCATGACCATGATCCCCCATCCGCAGGTTCACTATAACAACTCCATGTGATTGTTGGCTCTGCTTTCCTCCTAAATTTAATGTCCTAGACGTCAATCTCAGGAACTATTGTCTATGTACTTCTTAAATCAAAAATAATTATTTTCCTTCAAAATACATTGAGCATTTTGTTGAAGTGAGGGTCCTTTTAGACCCTGGGTTCCTGAGGTAGCAAACTGGACTGGGATGAGGAAGGCCGGGTGACCTGGAGGGCTGAAAGAAAGTGAGGCGTCATTCTCTCTTTAAACAGGTATCTTATGTGGAAACATGGAGCAGTGCTAAGGGTTGGTGTCTTGAGGGATGAGCCTTTAGAGGGAAGCACAGGTGACCCAAGAGCTGAGGCTGAGATTCTTTAAGCTGTTCAGGAAATGAGCAGTGTGTCCACCTGAGCAGAGGGCCAGCAAGCAAGTTAATGGAGAGCCCTGCAGTCAGTAACGGGAAGAGGCTCAGGGTAGTGTGTGGTCTGTAGAAGGGACGTAGGGGATGGGTACTGACACCCAGTTAAAAAGTCAAGGTTTCAGTCTTGTGTGTTGAGATTCTAAGCAAGGACTTAATTGTGGTAGAAAAGGCTAGGAATTCAATTTTTGTGGACTTGAGTTTGAGGGCAAGGGAATGATCATTTTCTCAATGTGCCAAGCACTTCAATAAATGCTTTACACATGTAATCTCATTTCATTCTCACAGTAAATCTGCCAAGTAGGTAGTACCCTTATTTTGAGAAAATTGAGGCTAAAACATGTTAAGAAATGTGCCTAAATATGTACAGTTACGAGGTGGTGAAGCTTGCTTTTTGCTCTCCCATGCTTGCTTTTTTCCCAGGAGACCTGTTCCTTCCAGCTATGATTGTCCTTAGTGTCCCTGTGATGCGCCATTGACCTCTGGGTTTCCTTATGTAATGAGAGCACAGAGCTTAGTATACTTGGCTGGTGAAAGCATCGTTTGGACTTGATAAATCTCCCGAATTTTTTTTCACTGCAGAGCCCTTTCTAAAGGGGAGAGTCCAAAGGAAATTCTTCAAAATTCAGAAGCTTCATTCTTTTAACAGCTCTTTATTGATCCTCTTCTATGAGTCAGGTATTATTTTAAACACTTAAGATATAGTAGTAAATGAAACCAAAAAAATTCCCAATTCTAGTGGAGAAAAGATAGACAATAAAAAATTAATATAATGTTTAAGTAATATAGTATGAGGTAATAAATTAATAGAAAAAATCAGGGTACAGGGCATCAGAATTATAATTTTAAATAGGGTTTCCATGGTAAATATCACTGAGCAGTTGACATTTAATAAAAAAAAAAAAGTTAGGTCATCCTTGTACTCAAAGACTACCTGCTAGTCCCATAAAGCTGTATGTAAAGTACCATTACACTTTTCAAGAAGCCTGAATGTTTGGGGATTTTTCTTTCAGCCAGTGCTACCTCTGCCTACTTTAGCCCTGATTAGTGTCAACACTAGTGACCAGACACATAGTCCCAGCCCTCCTTTGGGGTTGAATTAATGAGACAAGTTCTGGTAATCTTTTGGAAACTTCCTCACTCTTCAGAGTGAGCTCTGAAAACAACTAGCGCTTAACTGGGCAAAATGAAATTTTAGGTGATTATGTGAGTATTCTGCAGCAGTCTTCCTAATTAAATCCATCCTGCTTGGCCTGGCCACATGATTTGACTTCTGCTCAGTGCCCTGAGGGATGGATTACCTGATTTACTTTCTGGCACCCATGTGATGCAGAGGGCCACACTAGCTGAGAAGCATCTGTCACCATTTATAGCTTCGTTCCCTTGGTATTTCTCTTGATTCCTTTAAGAGTAAACTAATATTTTGTGAATATAATATTGTATACAAACTTGGGAAGATTTTTTCCTCCCTGTACCATAACATTGTCAGCTGTATTTAATGAATTCTGGTGACCTTGAGAGTACATTTTTTCCCCCTTTGGCACCCATCAGGAATAGAAAGATTCCAAGAAAATGTTGTATCCATAAGGGGCGGTTTGAATGTAACTAAACAGACAGATGTTTCAGGAACATGCTTTTCTTAATCAAATATGGTCTGTGATGCACAGAATATCAGAAGCCTTGAAAAAAGCCAAAACTACAGAAGCCTCGTGGAGCTGAAATACAAGCGTACCACGGCTTGTTAACAGGGCTTAACGGCTTGTATACTCTTTCACCCTGTTACATGCCTAATAAAGTAATAAAAATGTATGAGGGATAAAAAAAGTTTCTGATTTATGAGGCACAAAAATCTCTGCTGTGACTTAGAATAGCTTTTGGAGTTACAACTACATTTTTATATGTAATTTAAAGTGCAACTAACAGTTTGTAGAGAGCTAGTGTACATGTGTGCAAGTTTTATTTAAATGTATTTACCTTTCATCATTATTATTATATATACACACACTTTTTATCAGGGATAAGGTTTTGTTTCTAAATTAATTTTTCAGTAAAATGACTAACTGTTCTATTAATATGTCTCTAAATTCACTCACACTCACACACACACACACACACACACACACACACACACCAAGAAAACAACCAAAAATATTTAGAGTTTTAAATTGATGAGGTCTTTTGTTAACATGCCTTGTTATTTAGCCCTGCTTGTGAGAACAAGCAATGTGTTTATTAATAAGATGAGAACACTTTCCAAATGTTGACACTATTATCAAACTCTTAAAAATAACTTACATGCAGTTCATAAAAATTTGTATCATAAACTTTTGGGTAGTCATTGCATGTCCACGAATGTTGCCACTGTATTAGGTTTGTCATATTAAATTAATAAAGACAGGAAAGTTACTGCTTAACTGTTTTTCAAAAGTGGGCAGAATGGATCACAGGGGCTGAGTAACTTCCTGCTGTGGGATAATCCATTATAACTATTCTGGTCAAAATCCATTTCTTTAATCATTGAAGAGTTACGCGTAAAATAGTAGTTGAATATGAATGAAGCAAAATACTTTTTCTCTATTTTCCTTTTATTTTTAGTATTCACAGACACGTAGGAAAAACCTTAAGTAGTTCATTCATGTTTTTTTTTTCAAATTGCAATTTTATTGCAAATAATAATGTTATTGAATTCATATCATATATGTAATCATCTTTTCTTCTTTCTTCTAAATAACAGGGTTTTCAAAATTATTATAATTAGTTCAAGTTTGTATATTCAGATCTTGAAAGAATCAGAGACTTGTGTTAAAATTATTTTGTTTTAACTTTAACTACTATCCGTCTGCTTTTATTTTTTTAAAGAAACTACTGTAAATTTCATGGTGGACTATGATTATTTCACTATAAATTAAAAATTTTAGAAATGAGTATTTTTATGAACTTGTTATTTTTCATGATTATGAACATAATGCATGGTCACTGGAAAATAAAAACAAAACTATAAAGTAGGAAGACCCATAATCAAATAAAATTATATCTATCATCTAGGAATAACCACAGTTGAAGGTTTTTATATATACATTCAGACTTTTCTAATATACCTCTATATTTTAGATATATATTAATATCAGTATAACTCTTTTATTTATTCACATATATTCAATGACATGTAATTTATATATATGTATTTACATGTAAACATAAGTGCCTATATATTACAGAAAAGATTTATAGCACAGATAATTTTATAACCAGTCTTTGCTTATGGAAGTTAGGAATAAGAAATATGATTTGAGTCTTCATGAGTAGGTAGAGAAGGGAGCCCTGCCATTAGCTTAACCTTTTATTTTATTCTTTACAAAAAATACTTTCCATATAAATACAGTAAAACAAAATAAACGATTATATTTATTTATTTATTGTTTGAAAATTAATGTCTTTATTAGTGTTTGAGGAATACGGTTTTACCAACTGTATTGATTACATGCTAATAATCAAAACAGAGACTCAGTATCCATTCCACAAGAATTAAACTTACCAACACAGTTGTTCAATATGAGTTTCAGGAAAAGAAATCTTAAACAGAGAAAATGTTTTTGATAGAGAACGTACGGAAAAATGATTCATAGAGAAAAAACAAGCAAGACTTTAAAAACGTAAAGGATAATGCCACTATTTTTAATTAAACTGAGACATGAAAAATTAAATATACCTGCATTTAAATTAGGGAGAAAGAAAGGATAACAATAAATGAGCAGTGCCCATAATGTATTCTGTGATCATCACAGTGACAGTGTTAACCAGGCAGCTGGGCCTGGTGAGACAATTTTTTCTCTGCTACGAGGATCAGCCTGCCAAGCAGACAGCATGGACGTAGATTGTGATGGTTAACTTTATGTGCCGACTTGACTGGCCATGGGCGCCCAGATTAAACATTGTTTCTGGGTGTGTCCTTGAGGATGTTTCGAGATGAGATGAGCATTGGAATCAGTGGACTCAGTGAAACAGACTGACCTCCCCTGTGTGTGTGGGCATCCTCCCATCCATCCAAGACCCGAACAGAACGAAAGGTGGAGGAAGGCAGGAGGAATTTGCTCTTTTTCTTCCTGCCTCACTGCTGAGCTGAAACATCTCATCTCATCTGATCTGGCCTGGCTCCCCTGTTTCCAGGCCCTCACACTCAGACTGAATCACACCACCGGCTTTCCTGGGCCTCCAGCTTGCAGACGGCAGATCTGGGGGCCTCTCAGCCTCCATAATCACATCAGCCAATTCCTCATAATAAACCTCTGCAGATAGATGATAGATAGATAGATGATTGATAGGCAGATAGATATAGAGATAGATATAGTTAGATGGATAACCTACTGTTCTGTTTCTCTGGAGAGTGCTCACTGAGACACAGATAGACTAACAGTCTCCCCAAGTGTGGAAGAGAAACTCCATTAAATTCTTACAATCCAACCACTTGTTTTCCATGACCACTATCAATCTTCTTACACATCTTATTTTATCATCTTTTTCATCTCAATATACTCTTATTACAATTTCATTACAGGTCGATGTTTACAGATTGATTTACACTGAATGTATTTCAGGTAAGCTGTTCCTTAACCACATATGGGAAAGCAGAATAACCATGTGGATGGGCTGCCTCCAAATCCAACTTTTTCCTATAGACTAAAATATCATTAGTGGAATTTAGACACTAATGACCTTTACTTCTAAAGAGCCTGGATGTCCTTGATCTCATCTTCTTGAACTTTGACTTTTATTATCACATCTGCAGCTGTCTTCCTGGGGTTGGCAGCACTGTCACTAAACACCAAAACTAAATATGAACATTTTTTAGTTCCATTGTATGCCTAGAACAGAGGCTTACATGGTAGGTGATTAAATATTTACTGTAAGAAAGTGGATTTTAAAATATACATTATTTAAGTTTTATTTTTACAAGAAACAAACAAAAAAGAAAATGAAAAAGCTAAAGAAATTATATATAAAGAAATTACATGTAAGGAAACGATAGGAATAGCTTCTATCTCTACCGTTGGCTGGTTCAGAAGCTCAAAAGGGCCTTATGTTATAACATATCGGGTAAGTCCTCCCCCTTGGACCTCTGATAGCTTCCGGCAGTGTTGTAAAATATTCAGCGTTACGTGAAAACTCTTTTCAACTTTCAAAGCCGTCAACTCCTTTATGTCAGCTTCCACTACAAAATAATGGTCTTTGGTTTCCTTCATTTCTTCATCAATAAATCTGTGATAGAGACTTCTGGCCACAGAACTCATAGACTTTTTTGGTTGATGTAGGATCTTATATTTACTAACTACTGCCTTGTTGATTTCTTTTTTAAAAAAATTTTATTTGTTTATTTTTGTCTCCGTTGGGTCTTCATCGTTGGGTCTTCGTTGCTGCGCGTGGGCTTTCTCTAGTTGTGGTGAGCAGGGGCTACTCTTTGTTGCAGTGCGTGGGCTTCTCATTGCAGTGCCTTCTCTTGTTGCAGAGCACGGGCTCTAGGCACGTGAGCTTCAGTAGTTGTGACACACAGGCTCTAGAACACAGGCTCAGTAGTTGTGGCACATAGGCTTAGTTGCTCCATGGCATGTGGGATCTTCCCGAACCAGGGATCAAACCTGTGGCCCCTGCGTCGGCAGGCGGATTCTAACCACTGCGCCACCAGAGAAGTCCCTGCCTTGTTGATTTTTTTGATAACATCATTAATTTGACAATAGGTTAGGTTATGTCGTTAATTTGACAATAGGTTAGGTGGGATTTCATGTACACAAGAATGCCATTAAACTCATCAGAAGTTATAAATGACATTTCTTTAATATTTCTTTGCTCTTTGGGGGGCTTCTTTGTGGGTGCAGGTTCCTCATCTTTGACGGGTTGTTCAGGGTCAAGATCTGATCCATTACAAAGTTCTGGGTTACTTGAGGCAAATGGGAAGGAATGTTTTCTTTGAGATGTTCCACATCTTTACAATCTTCTCCAAGAGGTTCAAAGAGTTCCTTGAGTGAATTGTTGGTTTGTTCTTGATACTGAATTTCCAATTCCAATTTATTTAGAAGTTCATTTACTGCAATGATCTCATCTCTTATTTTAATAGAGTCCACAATTTCTCAATGACAGAGTTTTTTTTTTTAATATTTCCAATATTTTCATTAATATGAGAGCATAATTGTACCAGAAATGAGGAAGCCATCCTTTAAGCCTCTAGTGCGGGTCCGGGAGCAAAGGGCGCACTCAGTGCTGTCGCGAGGCGCCGAGACCCCTCCAGTCTGCGCCGCAAGCCCAGGATCAGGAGACCCGACTCAGGGAGCGAAATTCAAACTGCCCCTGGGACTCGGTGCAGAGCAAGCGCACATCAGCGCCCCAGGCAGGCTGCTCAGGGGTCGCGCGCGTTTCCTCCTCTTTTTCAAAATAAACAATTATATTTAAATTAATAAATCTGTGCTCCCTGTTTCACCCATTCTGCAATTCATATGCGATCTCCATATTAAAGCCTTCTTTATTTCTTCCCTTTCCCTGAAAGATAACAGGGCCATGTCTTGTCTTTATATCACACTCAGTGTTTATGATGGGTGAGCACACGGTAGGTAGGTGCTTGATAATGGATCTTATTACCTTTCTGGGATGGGGCATCAGTATTTATCTAGACATGTTGCCTTCAGGAGCAATGACATTTCTTTTACTTGTGAATCCCAATGTGCATTTAATGAATAAAATATTTATTTAAGTCCTTCTATGGCTTTGGAGAATGTTCTAGAATATCCTCTAAGAGTATATAGAAGAAAATGTGCTTTTTTGGCAAATTCTGATTTTGGGGGGATGGGGGAGGTGAGACCTATATATCCCCTTAGTCCTTTACTATCTTTATTTTAACTCAATTATTTAAATTTTTAAAATTATATAAGTTATAGGTGTATAATATAGTGATTCACAATTTTTAAAGGTTATACTCCATTTATAGTTATTATAAAATATTTTTCATATCCCCCCTTGTTGTACAACATATCCTTGTAGCTTATTTTATACATAATAATTTGTACCTCTTAATCCCCTACCCCTATATTGCTACTACAATTATTCTTATATATTATCCCATCTTAGTTATTTTTTATCTTATAAAGTTCTAGATATCTAAAAATAATGAATAATGCAGTCTTATATCATGAAAATCAGAAGCAATGCTTATTTTTAATTATTTATAGAATAGTGTGTAGATACTGAAAATTTAAGTAATGAAAATGTGAAAGCTAAAACATTCTATTAATTAATCCAGATACATCTATCTATAGCAAACATGGAAATCTTTTCTTTAAAATTTATTTTTATTTTACTTTAATCTTTTAATAGACTTTATTTTTTAGGGTAGTTTTAGGTTCACAGAGAAATTGAGTGGAAGACACAGAGATTTCCTATATATCCTTTGTCCCCACATGCACACAGCCTCCCCACTATCAAAATCACATACCAGAGTGGTACACTTGTTACAGTCAATGAACTACATTGACACATCATTATGTTTAGCTTTGAAAAACTGCCAAGGTGTTTACCAAAGTGGCTGTACAATTATGCATTCCCATTAGCAATGAATGGGAGTTCCTGTTGCTCCACACACTTGCCAGCATTTGGTGTTGTTAATCTTCTAAATTTTGGCCATTCTAATAGTTGTGTAGTGGTATCTCATTGTTTTAATTTATAAATTCTTAATGACATATAATGTTAAACATCTTTTCATATGCTATTTTGTCACCTGTATATTGCCTTTGGTGAAGTGTCTGGTCCAATTTTGGGGCTATTGTTTAATTTAGTTGTTTTTCTTATTGCTGAATTTTTTTTTTTTTTTTTTTTTTTGCGGTACGCAGGCCTCTCACTGTTGTGGCCTCTCCCATTGAGGAGCACAGGCTCTGGACGCAGGCTCAGCGGCCATGGCTCACGGGCCTAGCCGCTCCGCGGCATGTGGGATCTTCCCGGACCGGGGCACGAACCCGTGTCCCCTCCATCGGCAGGCGGACTCTCAACCACTGCGCCACCAGGGAAGTCCTTATTGCTGAATTTTAAGAGTTCTTTGTATATTTTGAATAATAGTCCTTTGTCAGATAATCTTCTGCAAGTATGTTCTGCTGGTCTGTGTCTTGTCTTCTCCTGTTGTTTACTTTTTCTTTTGTGAGTATTGACAGATTGTTTCTTTCAAGGAATTGGTCCATTTAATCTATGTTATCAAATATTTGAGCCAGAGCTGTTCATACTTTTTATTATTCTTTTAATGTCCATGGGACCTCTAGTGATGACTCCTTTTTCATTTCCAATATTAGTAATTTGTATCTTCTCTCTTTTCCTCTTAGTTATCCTGGCTAGGTCTCATCAAATTTATTAATCTTTTCAAAGAACTAGCTTTTGTTTGTGTTGACTTTTCTCTGTTGATGTCCTGTTTTCAAATTATTGGTTTCTGTTTTAATTTTTATTCTTTATTTTAAATGCTTTTTAGTTTCCTAAGGTGGAAGCTTAGATTACTGATTTTAGATCTGTCTTCTTTCTTAGTATATGTATTCAATGCTATGCATTTCTCTCTAAGCTCTGCTTTCCTTGCATCTCACAGTAAGTTGTGTTTCCATTTTCATTTTGTTCAAAATATTTTTAAAATTTCTCTTGAGATTTCTTATTTGACTCATGTATTATTTAGAAGTGTGTTGTCCAACCCCCAACTATTTTGGGATTTTCCAGCTGTTATTCTGTTATTGACTTCTAGCATAATTCCACTGTGATTTGAGAGCAGACATTGTATAATTTCTGTTCTTTTAAACTTGTTGAGGTGGGTTTTATGGTCCAGAATGTGGTCTCAAGTGAGTTTGAGAAGAATGTCTGTTCTGCTGTGGTTGGATGAAATAGTCAATAAATGTCAATTATATCGAGTTGATTGATGGTGATATCAGCTTAGTTCAACTAAGTCCTCACCGGTTTTCTGCCTGCTCAATCTGTCCCTTTCTGATAGAGGGGTGTTGAAGTCTCCAACTCTCGTGGCAGATTCATCTGTTTCTCCTTGCAATTTATCAGTTTTTGCCTCACATATTTTGATACTGTCTGGTTAGGTGCAAACACATTAACAGTTGTTATGTCTTCTTGAGGAACTGACCACTTTTTCATTACATAATGCCCCTGTTTATCCCTGATAAGTTTTCTTGCTCTGAAGTCTGCTCTGTCTGAAATTAACATAGCTGCTACTGCTTTCTTTTGATTAGTACGAGCATGGTATATCTTTCTCATTGATTTACTGTTCATCTTTATGTGTCTTCACTTTTAAAGTGGGTTTCCTATAGACAACATATAATTGGGTCTTGGTTTTTGTTCCACTTAAAAGACAATCTCTGTCTTTTAATCAATATGATGAGACTATTGATGTTTAAAATGAGTATTGCTATAATTGGAGTATTATCTACCATATTTGTTACTGTTTTCTATTCATTGCCCTTATTCTTTGACCCTATTTTTGTCTTTCACTCTTTTTCTGCCATTTGTGGTTTTAATTGAGACTTTTACATGATCTCATTTTCTCTTCTTCCTTAGCATATTAGTGATACTTGAAAAAAATTTTTTTTAGTGGTTGGCCAGAATTTGCAATAATTTACAACTAATCCAAGTATACTTTCTGATAGTATTATACTACCACCTCACAGATAGTGTGAGTGCCCTATAATAACAAAATAATCCTAATTCTTCCCTCCTGTCCCTTATTTTATTGCTGTCACTCATTTACTTACACATAAGCAGACAGGTGCATATATATATATATATATATATATGTGTATATATATATATATATATATAC
The DNA here is from genome assembly GCF_059928025.1 of Delphinapterus leucas. Taxonomy (NCBI): domain Eukaryota; kingdom Metazoa; phylum Chordata; class Mammalia; order Artiodactyla; family Monodontidae; genus Delphinapterus; species Delphinapterus leucas. The sequence continues at coordinate 23,005,729 of NC_143133.1, forward strand.
ACACACACACATATACGTATGTATATATATATATTTGAATACATTGTTGCTATTATTATTTTAAACAAATGTTAGATCAATTAAGAATAAGAAAAGTACAAGTTTTAATTTTTTTATATCTTTACTGATTCCTTCTCCAGTGTTCTTTTTGTCTTTATGTAGATTCAGGTTTCTGATCTATATCATTTTCCTTCTCTGTGAAGAACTTCTTTTCACATTTCTTTCAAGGCAGGTCTACAGGCAACAAATACCCTTAATTTTCATTTGTCTGAGAAAGTCTATTTCTCCTTCACTTTCGAAGGGTAATTTTGTAGGGTAAGGAATTCTAGGTAAATGTTTTGTTTTGCTTTGTTCTTTTCCTTATGCTTTAAGTATTTCACTTAACTCTCCTTTCTTGGCGTTGTTTTGCAGAAGTCCGGTGTAGTTATTATCTTTACTCTTGTATAGATAACATGTCTTATCCTCTGGCTTCTTTCAAGATGTTTTCTTTATCTTTGCTCTTTTGCAGTTGGAGTATATGCCTAGGTGTAGATTCTTTTTAATCTTTTAGTTTGGTGTCCAACATTAATTTTGGAATATTCTGTCATGATTGCTCAAGTATTTCTTCTTTTCGTTCTTTTTTTCTCCTCCTGGAATTCCGATTAGGTCTATGTTACACTTTGGTAGTTGTCTCTTAGCAGAATGAGACCTGTGATGGACTTCTGATCTCTAGAACTGTATAGGAATAGATTTGTGTTATTTTAAGTCACTAAGTTTGTGATAATTTGCCACATAGTATTTTGACAATTGCTCTTACCATATTTACATTACCATATTTACATTTTTCTTTCTCTTTGATCCAGATTTTCCTTTTCTAACCTACTTTGCCTACATCTTTTATTTTAACTGACTTAAATGCTTCCCCAGAAAAAGATAATGCTGGTAATAAATGAACAAACAAAACAGTGCAGCATACTGTCCAGGATCAGATCATATAAAATGTATAAGTTGTACTAAGGCAAACAATTTTAAAATGCTGCTTAATAAATCAAGAGTCTTATTTTAGATAACTGAGAGATTTTCAAGTAAGAAAAATGCCATCATGCTGTGTTGTTAATCAAAGACATCTCTATGAAAACTTTAGTCAAGCTGTTCTCTGAAAAAGGTGAAGAAAGTGACTTGGTGAAGAGATAAAGAGGATCTTCTAAATGTCATTCTCCGGAGAAGTTGCTCCACTTGGGCAAAACAATAATGAGGACTGGTTACTCAGGTGTAGATGAAATAAGAGTTAAGGAGACCATATGATTTATTATCTACACTCAGATACCTTTGAAGGTAAAAGGGGGCACTATTAATAATTAAGCCAGGTAACAAGCATAACAGCGGTGAAACTAGGAAAACTGGGACCTATGATTCATCTAATTGAGGAGACTAGCTTTACTGAAGGAAAATAATATGTCTTAAAAAGAGTGTGCAAATAATGAATATTTGAATCAGATATTGTAGTGTTTAAAAGTACAAGCTTTAAAGCCTGAGAATCTGGGTTCACTACTTACCATCATTAGTTCCCCATCTGTAGAATGGGGAGTAAAAGTTTTTATTTCATTGTGATGTTATGATGATTGAATGACATAATGCACATGGAGTTTTTACATAGTGTCTGGCCCAGAGCAAGTGCTCAAGAAATGTCATTTTCCCTCTTTCTCCTTACTCATAGTGACATTATTTGTCAAATGTGGTAAAGTAATAAAATGAAAGTTTAAGTAGGAATGGTAAAGTTGGTTGTCAGTGGGGTTTGGGCAATAATAATATGTGTTTGATCTGTTACAGGAGTCTAAATTTAAAAGTAAATTGCTAGGTGGTTGAGATATAAAACAAGACAATATATCTCCCCTTAAGAAATATAATTTCCTCATCTTACAGTCACTGAGGGCCTAACACACGCTAGGTACTGTGCTAATCATGGAGTACAACTTAGATGGATAAGGTGTGGTATGTCTCTCTTAGTTGAAATTCTCAGTATACTATTTCTATATTTCAGATTTTTCTATTGGCGGGATCAGCAATGTGAACGTTACGAAAGGGTAAGACCATTCTCTGCTGTAAGCTCTGATAGGACAGTTCCTGTGTCTATTTGCCACACTGCTGTGTGTGCAGAGTAGAGTGTGGTGTCTGGCTCACAGTAGTTGCTCCATAAGTAAGTGGTTGAATAAATTAAAAATATATCAATTTCACTACTGAAATCTCATAATCACACTGAAAGGAAAACTATTTCTCTACTAGTCACAACATTTCTGCCATCAAATGTACGGTTTTCCACACCAAGCACTTCTGACATTAACTACCTAGAGTTAGTGCAGATCCCACAGGTTGAGGGATCAGTCCTACAAGACTACACCTCACTTCAGATGCCAATCATACGTGGTGGGTCCCCAGGTTATTTACACTGCTGTCCAACTTGGCTGCAGATCAGGGATTCCCATAGTCCCCGTCTCAGGTTTGATAATTTGCTATAATTGCTCACAGAACTCAGGGAAACACTTCTGTTTACAGGTTTATTACAAAGGATATAATAAAATATACAGATGAGCAGTCAGATGAAGAGGTACATAGGGCAAGGTCTGGAAGGGTCCTAAGCACAGCTTCTGTTCCTTTGGAGCAGAGTGTTCTACCCTCCAGAAACGTGGGTCTGTTCATCAACTTGCAGGTTCTCTGAACCTCATAATTTAGGAAGTTTTGTGGAGGCTTTATCATGTAGGCATAATCGATTATTAACTCAGTCTCCAGCCTCTCTCCCCTCCGTGGAGGATGGGAGTTGGGGCTGAAAGTTTTAAGCTTCTAATCATGGCTTGGTCTTTCTGGTGACCATCCCCCATCTCCAAACTACATAGGGACCCCCAGTCACCACACATCTCCTTAGTGTGCAAAAAGACACTTATCACTCTGGAGATTCCAAGGGCCTTAGAAGTTATTTTATCAGGAACTGAGTTTAAAAGACCAAATGTTAGAACAAAAGATGCTTTTAGTACCCCTGTCACTCAGGAGATGACCAGGATTTTATGGGACTCTGTGTTAGGAACTGGGAGAAGGACCACTGTATATATTTCTTATTATTTCACACATACCTTTTTATTTCAGTATAGAATAATGAACACTCTATTGTTAAGATCCCATACAAGAGACATTGAGAGATGGCAACATTTTCTACAAGTTGATTTAAGAGGAAATATTATAAATACTATCACTAGAATTCTTTTATTTTAATGGAGAAATCACTCCAATAGAACAATTTATATATTCTATCCACAGATATTAGTGAAAACATAATCTTGACTCTTGGTGAATATTATTTATAATCCTTATAAAATAGCATATGGTTAAGTACTTGAGAATATTGTAAAAGGATATTTCAGTGTTCACTTAAAGATGCAAGATTTCAGTCTCAGACCTGATTTTATATTTATTTATTTATTATTTTATATATATATATTTATTTATTTATTTATTTATTTATTTTTGTCTGTGTTGGGTCTTTGTTGCTGCACGTGGGCTTTCTCTAGTTGTGGCGAGCGGGGGCTACTCTTCATTGCGGTGTGTGGGCTTCTCATTGCAGTGGCTTCTCTTGTTGCGGAGCACAGGCTCTAGGCACTCAGGCTTCAGTAGTTGTGGCACGTGGGCTCAGTAGTTGTGGCTTGCGGGCTCTAGAGCGCAGGCTCAGTAGTTGTGGTGCACGAGCTTAGCTGCTCTGCGACATGTGGGATCTTCCTGGACCAGGGTTTGAACCTGTGTTCCCTGCATTGGCAGGCGGATGTTTAACCACTGTGCCACCAGGGAAGCCCCTGATTTTATATTTAAATCACATCAGAGAGATGCTTAGAGATATAATAAATAATGAAGAGCTAATTCATTTTATAATGTTTTAGTCTTTACCATCAAGATTAAATATAGGCCAATAACAACTTATTTCTTATTTTTAAAAAGTAGTAAAAAAATATATATAATTGAAATTCTTCACTATCTTTTATTAGAATAATGCTTTTTTCCCTTGTCTGATATTACTTCAGGATAATAAAATTTGTGTGGTTTTGGTTTATACAATAAAATTCTTAATGCTCATGAAGGACATAAAGAGAGTACAGGAGATGGAGTCAGAGAGATGAGGATGAGATCATTAGAGATTTATGGGAAGTTATGAGAACTTTGGCTTTTATGCTGAAATCAATGGGAAGTCATTGGAGAGTTTAAGCAGAGTGACAGAATCTTAAGTATTGAAAAGATCATTCTGCATGCTGTGTTGTGAACAGATTATAGGAATGTAAGGTGTAAAACAGAGTGAATGGTTATCACTTGACATGAGATAGAAAGACTAGAGGTGACAAGAAGTGGTCTTAATTTTAGATGTATTTTTAAGGTAAAGCTGTCATTTTTTTTTTTTTTCTTTTTGGAAAGATAGCTCTGAGGTATGAGAGAGGAGTCAGGGACCATTCCAAGGTGTTTGGACTAAGCAGTTGGATAGATGAAGTTGCCATTTACTACCAAAAGAAGTTTTTTTTTCAGGATTGTGTGGATATCAGGAGTTTAAGTTTCAGATGTCTATAAGACATCCAAGCAGAATGGAGATAGATGTATGAATTTGGAGTTTAGAAGATAGATCAGAATTAGAAGTATGTTTGTGAGTCATCAAGATACAGATATATTTAAAGCCATGATACCAAATGATATCATCAAGGGAGTGTAAATGCAAGCACAGAAGTGAGGTAGTTACCAGAGAGGGATTTAGGATTAAGAGAAGAATTTTGGTTTGGGTTTGCTTTATAATTAGTATGATCCAGTAGAGACGGAAAAAAACTTACCGTGCAGTAGTGACAATTGCTGGAAACATATAAGAGACTGGGATCCAGTTCTCAAAGAGAAGTCTTGGCATTATACAGGATCAAGGTAGTTTGGTTGTTATACATCAAAACTAAGAGTTGACATTTTGTATCCTTTTAAATTTTAGCCGTTCTGGTGGTGTATAATGGTATCTAATTTTGCTTTCAATTTACATTTCTCTGCTGTTTATGAGGTTGAACACTTTTTCATATGTTAGTTGTCCATTTGGATTTTCTTTTTTCTAGTGGATCCGTTCATAAAACTTGAAGGCAAATAAATAGGAAGGAAAATCAGAGCATTAGAGGCTGTAGGACAACATCAGAGGATCTAACATGTGGGTAATTGAAGTTCCAGAAGAGAGAAACAGGTAATTTGATCACATAAAAACTTCCCCAAATTTTTGAAAGATATTAACCCACATATCCAAAAAACTTAGTGAACCTAAAGCAAGGTAAATACAAATTTAACCGCACTTAGAGACATCATGTCAGACATGTGAAGATGAAGGATAAAAAGAAAACAGAAGAAAAAATATGAGAGGCAGTCAGATAAAAAAGATGTTACCTTCAATGGAAAAGCAATAGGTGCTTACTTCTCATCAGAAACAGTGACATTGTAATATACAGTGCATACCAGAGGGTCTATTTCTTGAGGTTACAGAGGAAACCTTTTCATAATCAAAAGTATAATGGAGCCTTGACCAACAATTTCTACAGCAACTAGTCCAGGAGCCAAAACACAACCTCTGCAATAATCAGCCCAGAGCAATCGGGACTTCGCCAGTGACTGCCAGCTTCCCTGTTTCCAAATCAGGATCAGCCAGAGGGCCAAATACATTCCCTAACAATCACATAAGAGGGCTCATTTTGAGTCATCCTACCTCCATCTTTCCCATGCCAACAGCCTTTACTCAAAATATAACTAAAGCCTTTTTGTTCACTATAAAGCCTTCCAGCTTCCCTGTCTGCCTTTGAGTTTGTGTCAAATGCAACTTGTATTAGTTTCCTATGGCTGCTATAACAAATTACCACAAATTTAGTGGCTTAACACAACACACATTTATTATTTTACAGTTCTGGAAGTCAGAAGTCCAAAATGGGTCTTATGGAACTAAAATAAAGGTGTCAGCAGAGCAGTGACCCTTCTAGAGATTCTAGGGAAGAATCCATTCCTTGTCCTTACCAGCTTTTACACACTGTCCACATTTCTTGGCTTGTGGCTACATCACTCTGACCTCTGCTTCTGCTGTCCCATCTTTCCTGACTCTGACTCTCTTGCCTCTCTCTTATAAAGACCCTTGTGATTACATTCACTCCATCTGTATTATCCAAGGTAATTTCCTCATCTCAAGATCCTTAAGTTAATCATATCTGCAAAGTCTGTTTTTCCATGTAAGGCAACATATTCATAGGTCCCAGGTATTAGGCATGGACATCTGTGATGGTTAATTTATGTGTCAATTTGACTGGGCCACAGGGTCCCCAGACGTGTGGTCGAACATTATTTTGTGTGTGTCTGTGAGAGAGTTTTTGGATGAGATTAACATTTGAATCAGTGGATTTAGTAAAGCAGATTGCCCTTCCTAATGTGGATGTTCCTCATCCAATTAGTTGAAAACTGAATAGAACAAGAAAGATGAGTCAGAGGGAACTTCTGTGGCCTTACTACTCAGCTGGGACATCAGTCTTCTCCTTTGTTTGGACTAGAACTTATGCCACTGGATCTCCTGGGCCTCTAGGTTGCCAAACACAGATCTTGGGAATTCTCAGCTAATTCTGTATAATAATCTCTTGTTTACTGAGATTCCTCATTATAATCTCTTTATATATATAAAGACACACACACAGACACTACATATATAGTATAGCGTGTACTATATACATATAGTATCAGTTGTAGATATGTATGTATATATATCTATACACACACAGAGTCAATTCTAGTTATTTATGATAGTTAAGTTCTATAAAATTTTCATGAACATTGAATTAGCCAGCATGAAACTATTGTCCTTAGGGGATACAGAGGGTTAGGCTCCTGTGAGCCTCTGGTCACAAAATTTTTATCAACCAAACAACATATATCCTTGTTTTATGTGTGCTTCTGTTTATAGATACCTTATTTAATATACATTTCTTACAAATAATTAATTCCATGTTTTTTGAATGATTTAAAGCCAGAGGCTTTAGAAGCCATTTGTGTTATACGGGTTAATTGGCCAAAATCCTTGTAAGTCTCATCAGCTTTGAAAATCTACTCTTCTGTAGATCACTTAGCAGATGTTTTAAAATTTCTTCTGCCAGTCTCCTGATCTGAACCTGTTTTGCTTGCAAATTTAACATTTTCCTTACCATATCACCACTTGAAATGTGAGACAGCCAGCAGTAGCAGAGAAGGATTTACCATTTTCCTGGGTAACATGACTATGATTTTCTTTGGCTTTGAGCCTCACAACAGTACTGTCCACTATGTGTTCTTTTTTTTTTTTAATTTAGTCATCATCTCATGAATCCACAAATTTAGCTGCTTTTCCATAGCTTCATCACACACTATAGATGTTATTTTAGCACTTTCTGGAGCATTTTACATACAAATGGGCAAATTTTTTCTTCCTTTCTCTGAATGCTGTATATTGTTGATTCATTAACATTGAACTCATGGTTACAGTGCTATAATTCATGCCTGAATGAAGCTTATCCAACACATATATTTTCTCTGTAAGGCACATCACAGCCTTCTTGCACTTAGGAACATTATATAGTACTTCAGCACTATGCTTTACGGTCATTTTAAACAGAGAACTCTTCAACAAAAGGTACAATCCCCCCAAAAATGTGGTTCTAAATAAGCCATGAAAAAGATATTTGTTTATATATGGGATCTGAAACAAGATGGAAGTGTCACCTTGTTTGATCTCAGCTGGGAACAAGCAGGTCAGTCAAGACAAAATTTTACAGCTCTACACATGTCTATGAAAGTGCTGCAAGTATTTATTTTGTGATTATAGATAAATTTTAGTGGGTAGACAAATTCACAAATACAGAATACACAATAATTAGAATTGGCTGTTGAAGGGGTATATATGTGCATTTCTGAATTATTCTTGAAATTTATATGTAAATGTACTCACAATATCATTGAGGTCAAATCATGTGATTATTTCTGCATTTCTGAGAAAAGACCTCTACCTCTCCACCTCTCCATCTCAGTAGTAAGCAAAGTAGACAAAAATCTCTTATGGAGTTTGCATTTGGTGGCATGTTAGGTATTGGCATATTAGATGAAACTTATAAGGCCTGGATATGAATATATTAATTTTAACAGTTCCTGTAATATTTTGCATTTCATTTTTCTTACCTTCCTAAATTTCAATATATACTTCCTTACTCTGCCTCGGTAAAGCCTGCCTCTCACAACTGACTACACATAGTTTGAAGATCTAATCAATCTTAGACCTGCTGATGGAGAACAGGTCCCCAAAGATTGATATGCTGCTGCGAAGTGGCATGCTGTTTCCTTCCCTTGGAACACTTCAGCTTGTCCTTAATCCTTTGCAGAGCTGACTGCTGACAAGGTGGTTTATTAGAGCTGATCCTAAGTACAGCTTGCTATCTTCAAAAAAAAATTAAAAGATAAACTTGCACTGAGAAAAAGTCCTATCATCAATTAGGCTGGCAGTCAGCTTATTCGTATCAGTCAGTGCTCTCAGGTGTGATTTGCTATTTTTATTATTACTCATCACGTATCTGTTAATTTTTTCTCAGGCCAAACACAAAGACTAGAATTGTGCATGGAAGTTTGTAAGTTTTAAATTTTCTTCTCCTTTATGGGCATAATTTGTACCTAATATGTAGGGATGGGAAAAGCAAACCAAAATTTAAAAAACTCCAAAGGTCAACCAGGTATATCTAGTCAAGTGATTAGGACTGGGGGAATGATAACATTTTATACTGTGTAAAGTAAATTTAATGGTAGAGATTATGTGTACACTACTAGGTATTCAATGAAATATTCGTATGCTTAGTAAAACCAACACAATCAAAATATTTTCTCCTTCCATCTCTTCTTTGAATGAAACCCAAATCTGCTGTTTATCATAAACCAAAGCTTTGTTGTACAGTGACAAGATTTCAGATTTCCATTTTATAGTTTCATTCAGTTACCAAAAAGTGTTGTTGAAAAATTATGACTATCTAAAGATAGTCAGCAAATGGATAACACTGGAAACACGAGTATTTCCTGCTAAAACACCTCAGAAAAATACTATACATCATCATTTTATTCGGCTTAATTAATCCATAATTATGCTGTGTTTAAAAATAAGAGTATTTTCTAGTAAATATTTTATTCTTAAAAAAACCCTATGTAGATTGTTTTTAGCATATAATCTTTTCAAATTAATACTGATGAATCTTGACAAAATACTAACTATATCAGTTATCTGTTTTTTTTATAAATAGAGGCTGCACTGCTTTGATTTCGAGCAGTAGTGAATCAGAATGATGGTGGTATAATTTTCTGACTGTATTTTGCAGTCTCATAAATTATTAATATTTTTATTGCCCCCCCAAAAAAAACTAAACAAAACTTTACTAGCCAGAAAATCTGCATAAGTCATGGTGTCCTGCTATTAGACTCTTTATTTGTCAGTAATGATACTTTTTGTATCTATCACACCTTAGGATTTCAAAATTCTTTCACATATACGATTCACCACATTGTAGCTTTCAGAAGAAATGAACTATGAAAAGTTCATTCAAAGTAAAAGTACAATCAATTAATCAGGTGGATAGCCTAGCACAATCTAATAGAGATATTAGGTTGCAGTTACAAAGGACCTGGAACTCTTGGGCAACTTCTTTCATTTCAGTATGCCCTTTTCAATAGAAAAAGAGTTTTGTGGGGTATTTTTTTCCCTCAACGTCTAATTCCCATGGACACAATAAATCCCAGCTAAAACATTCATGTGAAGTGTTTAGATTTTCTTCTGTAAAACATACAACATGTGCATTTTTTTCTGGTCATAGCCAAATAATTTGATACACCTCCAGCTTTACCTTTATTGTTAATAAGTTTGTCTACAGCAACGTCTCAAATCTTGTTTATCTGAGTTCTCCTTACCTATTTAATTGGCAGCAGTTCTAAACTTTTCTCAGGATCTCCTCTTAAAATATTTTTAAGAATTCCCATGCACGTTTACATGTTGCCCAGATACCTGTTAGACACCTTGCAGTACTGGCCTCCTGTCTTGGTTTGTTCCTTCATGGCATCTCCCCTTGCCAAGGATGCTGAGCATAGCCTAGTGTCACACTGTACATTTGTCAGTGCTCGCACTGGTATCAAGGCTGGTGCTCAGTCAGCTCTCCTCTTTGTCTTCATCCCCAGGAGCCTTCACAGGGAGACTTGACATCTCTTATTTCAGCCTTCCAAGGGGCGCCCCCCTCCCCATAGTTAATGTTGGTTAATTTGTTTCCCACTGACTTTCTAAACTCTGTACAAACTAGAGGTGTGCCTAGATTTTGTGTTAAATGTCCCTGAATAGTTCGTGACTTGTAGACATTTCTCAAACCTTGTCAGTGGGTTGCATGGTAGGTCTGTCTAGGACACAGGGAAGATATTTAGTGGACTGTGTTGCCTAACTCCACTAGCCCTCCTAAGTTTTTTGTTCTCTGAGCCTGCACAAATGGTCTTTGCACGTGAATTTCTCTCAAATAGTCTAAAAATATCGTACTCTAAAATGAAACCACATATTGTCTTCATGTCCTGAACTCAATGTTACTCTCTTCTCAATCTAGTCAATTCTGCATAGGTAACTTCAATTACTATTAGTGTTAGTAAAGAACGCTCCAAATGTGCTAAACATTTCGAGAAAAGTACAGTTTGGCTTAGGTCAATGACCTTAATGTTAGTGTACTGTGTTTGTCCTCAGACTCACTGTAATTCAATTGATAATATTTTTAGATGAAAATAGCCTAAATTTTAGGACTTGATTTTTCTTCAACCATCTATCTACATCCATTCCTGAAAATAGAAATGCATATAATGCAAGCGAAAGGAAGAATGATATCCATTATGTTAAAAGTTGAAAGAAGTGATTAAAAAATTTTATCATGAGTTTTTTTGTTTTAAATCACACTGAGTTAGAAAGTATTATGTAGGACAGAAAGACACCTTTATGAGACCACTCATAGAAAAGTGTTGCTGAAAGCTTAAGTGCTAACTACTACCTTAAAAAGCATAGTAATCTGCTCGATCTTAGAAATGTAAGAACACTATCATTATCTGCATTAGCCGTTCAATTCCTTGACCTCTACCCACATTACAGAGGATGTTTCTAAGAATGGAGGCGATGATTCAGAAGAGTAAAACAAAAGGTATTCAGTATACTCATTTCACATTTTGGAGGGCCTAGGTAATGACAGCTGACCCCTGTTTCAGTATTTTATTTGTAATAATTGGTAGGATGCTATGACTTTCCACTCAGTACTACTCTGAGCAAATGAGAACTACCTGATGAGGATGTAACCGATATTATCAAGTAATTGTGTGTTTTTAAAATAAATGATACAGCTTTGTGTGTCAGGTGTAGATGGGAATGATATTTAGCTGTTGATAGAAATGATATTTCTCTTGCTGGACAGCAAGAGAGAGTGGACCAAGTGTGGACCAAGTGACGGGAATGAACATCTTTCACAGGCTGATCATTATCTTCTCCCTTGGGATGAAAATATACTTGGACAATATGATTACAATTATGGTAATTTTCAACTTGAGTGATTTTCAGCCTCAAATTGCAATTATAGACACTTTTTTTAAAATTTGGAAAGTATCTTATAAAACTTTGCTTTAGGTTGAATCTTGATTGAGAGGGCTTTATTTACTAAGTTTATTGTTAATTCTTAGCATAAAATCTTTCTAGTTAGTCAAGATATAGAGATATAGTCTAAATAAAAACTCAGAAATTTTTTCATTTCAAACATATAGAAATATGCTATTTAAAATTATACTTTCTGTAGTACTGAAACATAGAATGGAATTCTAATGCTTAGCATTTAAAATTTTTTGATGACTTTATTAAGTTATAATTGCCATACAATAAACTGCATAGAAAGTGTACAATTTTAAATATTTTGAAATATGTTTATACCTGTGTGTGTACCACAATAAAGAAAACGAACATACTGTCACCCCCAAAAATTTTCTCCTGCCCCATATAATCCCTCCCTCTTATTCTAGCCCTTCCCAGACATCCACCAATCTGCTTTCTGTCACTATAGATTTAATTAACATTTTCTAGAAATTTATATAAATATAATTACTCAACATGTATCCTTTTTTGTCTGGCTTCTTTCATTCAGCATGATTATTTTCAGATTCATCCATGCTGTTGGAAGTGTCTCTTTATCACTGAGTAGTATATGTAATAATTTTTTATCCATTCACCCTGTTCATAGGCATTTGGGTTGTGGATTGCTTCCAGGTTTTGACTGTTACTACACGAAACTTTAAACAGAACTATATCAGCAGTAATTTTAAAACAAAATGGAATAAATATTTCAATTGAAAGATGAAAGTTATCAAACCATACTAAAGAAATAGTTATAAGAGGCACATCTTAAATATAAGAATACATAAAGTTTGACATATGTTTTCACTTCTCTTGAGGAGAGACCTAGGAGAGGAGTGGATAGGTCATGTGGTAGTTGTATACTTGAATTTTTAAGACACTGCCAAATTATTTTCCAATGTGACTGCACCATTTTATTTCCCAATCTACAGTGTATGAGAGTCCCAGTTGATCCACATTCTTGCCAACACTTGGTATGGTCAGTCCTTTTAATTTTAGCTATTTTAATAGATGCATAGTGGTATATCATTGTGGTTTTAATTTGCATTTACCTAATGAATAATGATGTCAAATATCTTTTCATGTGCTTATTTTCTATCTGTATATCATCTTTTGGGAAGTATCTTTTCAAATATTTTGCTCAGTTTTTATTAGGTTGTTTGTTTTCTTATTATGTGGTCATAGAGGGTTCCTTTATATATATTGTCAATACAAGTCCTTTATTAGGTATTTGATTTGCAAATATTTTCTCTGGTCTGTGACTTGTCCTTTCATTCTTTTAACAGTATCTTTCAAAGAAAAACAGTCTTGCATTTTTATGAAGTGTATTAGTTTTTAAAATAAGTTATACTTTTGCTCTTCTCCTAGAAGTTTATAGTTTTAGGCTGTACATATAGGTCCCTGACCCACTTTGAGTTCATTTTTGTACATGGTGTGTAGTATGGGTTAAATTTCATTATATGTTTTTGCATATGGTAATGGGTTTTTTTTCCAGTACTTTTTGTTGAAAACACTATTCTTTCTCCATTGAGTGGCCTCTGCCAAAAATCAATTGTTAATATATGTTTGAATATATTTCTGGAATCTCATTTCTGTTCAATTAGTCTGTTTATCTTAGCACTATCATATTCATTACTGTAGCTTTAAAATGAGTCTTGAAGTAAAGTAGTGTGAATCTTCCAAGTTTTTTGTTCTTTTTCAAAGTTGTTTTGGCTGTTCTTGGTCCTTTGCATTTCCATATGAATTTCAGAATCAGCTTGTCATTTCTACAAAGAAAAGCCTGCAGAGATTATGATTGGGACTGCTTTGAATCTATAGTTCAGTTTTTAGGAGAGTAACAGCTTAACAAAATTGAGTCTTTTGATCAATTTGGACACAGTATATTTTTCAATTTATTCCTGGCTTCTTTAATTTCTGTCAGCAAAGCTTTGTAGTTTTCAGTGCACATATTTTACATAGCTTTTGTCAGAATTATCTCAGTCTTTTATCAGTTTTGATTCTTTGTAAATGAAAATTTAAAAATTTAAATTTCTGATTATTTATTGCTATTATATAGATATACAGTAGATTTTTATATTGATCTTGTATTCCATAACTTTCTAAATTAACTTATTCGTTCTTGTAGCATTTTATAGATTCCGTAGCTGTTTTATATAGACAGTCATGTTATCAGAGAGTAAAAGTTTTATTTTGCTTTCTAATCTGTCTGATTTTTATTTCATTTTCTTGATTTAGTGCACTAATTAGGGTCCTAGAACAGCTGAATCAAAGTGGTGATACTGGAGGTGTTGCCTTGTTCCAAATCTTAGGGGGAAAGCATTCAGTCTTTCACCATTAAGTATATTAGCTGTACTTTTTTATTTTATCATATTGTTTATCAAGTTGGGGAATTTCTTTTCTTAGTTTGTTTATAGAGTTCTTATAAGAAGTAGATATTGGATTTTGTCAAACGCTTTTTCTGCATCTGTTGACAAGATCATATTGTTTTCCTTCTTTAGTGTGTTAACTTAATAAATTACATTTGATTGCTTTTAAAGTTTTAAACAAAGCTTGTATTTCTGGAATAAAAACTTTTATCCTTTAAGGTCCTACTCTAAGCTTTGTTAGGCAGCCCAGAACAATATTTAGTCTAATTTTCCCCCTACTGAGATAAAACCCTTCTAAGTACTCTTCCCTAAGTCCATCAGTTAAGTTCTACTCTGGCTGGTGAGAATAGGAAATATTTTTAGCTTTGTGCAATCTCCAAGTAATGTTCTTTGTTCCCTCTTATCCTTTCCAGTGGTTCTTTTCCCAGTATAAGGTGATTTCTTTAAGTGTATGTGCTGAGCAATACTCAGCCAAGACTTGAGAACGGCCCTCTGCAGACCTCTGGTATTCCCTCTCTGTGCTGTTCTCTGCTCTCTGACACTCTGTCTTATGAACTGTAGCTGCTTTGACTCCCCTAAACTTCTGTCTTTTCCATTTTTGGTTTCCCCCTCCTTGTACTCAACGTGGAAATTTTCTTCAGGCAGTAAATTTAGGCAATCTTGGTGCTCGCCTCTGTTTTCTTTCTCTCAGGGATCATTGTTCTTATTGCCTGAGTCCATTTCCTTGAAAGTTGTTTTTTCAGGTATTTTTGCTTGTTTTTCATTTGTTTTAGGTAGAAGGGTGTAGGGGATCAGAATTTGCCACCCTAAAATATGTCTCTCTGGCATAGTTATTATTCTAAGATACAGCACACTTGGGAAAAACTCTGAAAAGCAAGTAGGAGTTGTGAAACATTTATATTTGTAAGAGAAATCTCCCTTTGTAAGGGTGTTTCCGCTGCCATACCTCAAAGGAGAGGATGAACAAATCTCTAGAAACTCTAATCACTGGAGAAGGCCATGACTTAAACCTGTATCACAATCTTACCCTTGTTTACTGTGCTTTTCCTGGTTACTTCCCATAATTGACTCTCCCCACCCTCAACATCCTCTTCTGTCTTTAGCTGAGGTTGGTATTTAAGGTGAGGGCTTTGGCCATTTTGGTGAGCTACCCAGTATTCCTGGGTCTCTCCCATGTATAGATGTTATTAAATTTTGTGTGATTTTTCTCCTTTTACTCTGTCTCCTGTCAATTTTAATTCTAGATCATCCAGAAGAACCTAGAAGGGTAGAGGAAAATTTCTTCCCCCCCAGCAAGGGTAAATCTAGTTCCATCTTGGCCAGAAGAAAAAGGCTCTATTAATATTTTTAATATTAATATTTTAATATTAATATTTAATAATTTAATTTTTTTAAACTTCAGTTGGCCCTCCGTATCCACAGTGGATTTAACTGGCTGTGGATAGAAAATATTAAAAAATAAATTCCAGAAAATTTCAAAAACCAAAATTTGAATTTTCCACACGCTAGCAACTATTTACATGGCATTTACATTGCACTTACAACTATATACGTAGCATTACATTGTACTTACTGCTATTTACACAGCATTATATTGTGTTAGGTGTTATAAGTAATCTAGAGATGATTTAAAGTATATGAGAGGATTTATACAGGTTATATGCAAATACTATGCCATTTTATATAAGGGACTGTTGCTGAACACAAGTTCATGTGCCCAACGCACAGTGAGACCAAACAAACTGAAACATCAGAGTCTGGAGCAGAGAAAGGTTTACTGCAGGGCTGAGAAAAGAGAACGGGTGGTTTCTGCTCAAAAAAACCCCGAACACCCCAATGGTTTTTGGGGAAGAAGTTTTATAGGCAAAATTTGGGGTGGGGACTGCAGAGTGTGTGATTTTCTTCCATTTTGGTTGGTGGTGAGGTAAAAGGCTGTGTTCTAGGAATCTGAATCATTAGCCTTCTGGTTCTAACCAGTCTGGGGTCTCAGCATGAAGTTACCATCCTCCACCTGGGTGGGGGCATTAGTTCCTGTAGAAGAACCCAAAGATACATGTATATTCCTTGAGGAGGAACCAGGACTATGCCTTATCTCTGTACTGTTGTTTCTTGATTGCTCTTCCTTTTTTTCTGCATTCCCTAACTTCCCTGATTAGCAGCTTTTTGAATCTGCCCTTTGGTACTCAGGGAAGGCCTAGGAGGCTGAAGCCTTTCTCATGCAAATAAGAAACAGGGAACACACATGTTCTTGGATTGGAAGAGTTAATAGTGTTAAAATGGCCATACTACCCAAAGCAATCTACAGATTTAATGCAATCCCTATCAAATTACCCATGACATTTTTCACAGAACTAGAACAAATAATCCTAAAATTTATATGGAGCCATAAAAGACCCAGAATTTCCAAAGGAATCCTGAAGAAAAAGAATAAAGCAGGAGGCATAACCTTCCCAGACTTCAGACAATACTACAAAGCTACAGTAATCAAAACAGCATGGTATTTGTACAAAACAGACATACGGATCAATGGAACAGAATAGAGAGCCCAGAAATAAACCCACGCACCTATGGTCAATTAATCTTTGACAAAGGAGGCAAGAATATACAATGGGGAAAAGACAGTCTCTTCAGCAAGTGGTGTTGGGAAAGTTGGACAGCGTGTAAATCAATGAAGTTAGAATACTCCCTCACACCATACACAAAAATAAATGAAAAATGGCTTAAAGACTTAAAAATATAGGACTCCTAGAAGAGAACATAGGCAAAACGTTCTCTGACATAAATCGTACCAATGTTTTCTTAGGTCAGTTTCCCAAGGCAATAGAAATAAAAGCAAAAATAAACAAATGGGACCTAATCAAACTTACAAACTTTTGTACAACAAAGGAAACCATAAACAAAATGAAAAACCTATAGACTGGGAGAAAATATTTGCAAATGAAGCCATCAACAAGGGTTTAATTTCCAAAACATACAAACACTCATACAACTCAATAACAACAACAACAGAAAAAAAAAAACAACCCAATCAAGAAATGGGCAGAAGACCTAAATAGACACTTCTTCAAAGAAGACATACAGATGGCCAACAGGCACATGAAAAGGTATTTAACATCACAAATTATTAGAGAAATGCAAACCAAAACTACAATGAGGTACCACTTCACAATGGTCAGAATGGCCACCATTAAAAAGTTTACAAATAACAAATGTGGTGCAAAGGGAACCCTCCTACACTGTTGGTGGGAATGCAAATTGGTGCAGCCACTATGGAAAACAGTATGGAGATTCCTCATAAAACTAGAGTTGCCACACGATCCTGCAACCCCACTCCTCGGCATATATCTAGACAAAACTATAATCAAAAAGATACAAGCACCCCTATGTTCATAGCAGCACTATTTACAATAGCCAAGACATGGAAATAACTTTAATGTCCATCGACAGAGGAATGGATGAAGAAGATGCAGTACATATATACAATGGAATACTACTCAGCCGTAAAAAGAATGAAATAATGCCTTTTGCAGCAACATAGATGTACCTAGAGATTATCATACTAAGTGAAGTAAGTCAGAAAGAGAAAGACAGATACCATATGATGTCACTTATATGTGTAATCTAAAATGTAACACGAACTTATCTATGAAATAGACTCACAGGCATAGAGAACAGACCTGTGATTGCCGAGGGAGAGGAGATGGTGGGGGAGGGATGGATTGGGAGTTAGGGATTGGAAGATGCAAACTATTATATGTAGAATGAATAAACAGCAAGTTCCTACTGTATAGCTTATATATATATATATATATATATATATATATATATTTGACTCACTTTGCTGTACAGTAGAAATTAACACAACATTGTAAATCATCTATACTTCAGTAAAATTAATTAAAAAAAAATAGAAACTGGGAACACTGAAAGGCTTTTGTACCCAGGAGGGCTCCACAGGATCCTGCTAGGTTTCAGGACTTGAGCATCTACAGATTTGCTATCTAGGGGTGGGGGCAGGGGGTCCTGGAACCGATCCCCTGAGGTTACTGAGGGACAACTGTATACCTTTCTCCATCATGGAAATCTGTTCTTTTACTCTATGAATTAAAGTTGTCGACTGAAATAAAACATGCACAACGTGAGAGCTGTGAGTTTCAGTTTTACTTCAGGACCTTACTGAGGACTGTAGCCTGGGAGACAGCCTCTCAGATAACTCTGAGGAAGTGTTCCAAAGTGGTAGGAGAGGTAGACAGATAGATACATAGATAGATAGATCTATCTCTAGGTATATGAAATTATATATATGAAAACTTCGTATATATCTCTATACATATATATGAACTTTATTGGCTGGGAAATACATATCTCACAAGTTAATGATTTTAGTGCTTATCTATGTATGGGAAGATGCAAGAATCTGGGGTCATTGAAATTCTTCCTTAGACATGCATTTTAACTATCTAAGGGCCCATATATCCAAAACACAAAATGCTTCATCCTGTTTTTTATCCTGAATTCCTTTTAGGGTGTACTGTAGGCCAGTGACTGCAATGGCTAATGACTTGATCTTTGTAGAACAGGATGGTGGGCAACATCCTTTGTTTTACAAAGTCTAGGTACTTTTTGGTAAGGTTAGTTAATTTCTATTTTTTAAATATTGAAGTTCATCAAATTAAATGGAATTTGCCTCAATTTTTAAATTTTAAAAATCTGGATTTTTTTTTTTTTTGCAGTTCACAGAAACTTTCATAATAATGATTTGATAATATGATTTGAAACCAGCAAAATCTGACTTTGAAATTTGTGACTCCATGCATTTCATATGCTTGTTGTCTTCATGGCATCAATTGTTCCGTTTCCCTTAAAGAGTTTTATTTTGCCCATTTACTTATTCACTAAATATATGACAAGCTTGAGGAATAAAGTGATGAATCAGACACAAGCCTTTGTCCTGTAGTAGAGGAAACCCATGCTATTATCAAGTGAATGTAATAAAATGCTCATTTTCAAGCCGTTAAACACAATTTCTCTGCTAGTCATTGCAGTGTTTGGTGTTCAAATATAAAATGCAATGACATTCAATGAAAACTAAGCCCTGGTAAGGTCATAGTCTATGAGGATAAATGCTGTTCATTTATTTTCACTGAGCACCACTACTGAAAGTGAAATAATTACCTATATCTAACTTTATTTTGTATATTTTCTCCTTTCAATTTATATATAATTCTGTAATCAACATTCATTTTTTTGGAGGGGAGATAAATATAAAACATATTCTTTAAAATAAATAAAATAACATGGAGAGTTTTTAAATGTGAAACTTTAATAAGATGGGATTTTTAGAAGAGCATGCTGAAAATAACGAATACATATTCTGAAATATTAAAGATATTCATTTTATAGCAAGTTTTGGTACAAATATATTTAATAAGTAAAAAGAAGTTTAGTGGTATTCTGATATCAGCTTCTAGTTTATATTAAAAAAGAACTTGTTTTAATTCTTAATTAGATTGACTAATGGATTCATCTCTAATCTGGTGTGATCTGTATTTACTCATTTTTTTTCTGACTCTGTCATTTACGTCTTACAAATTAGGATGCCTGTTTTTTACTTCAGTCGTTATTGAAAATCAAAGGAAATCCTTAGTCTTTCTTTAACCATTTATTTTCGAATTAAATTTTTACATACCCAGTATTTATATTACCCTCTGCGTAAGTCTTTTACCCTCGGGGGCTCTGCAAACTGAAGACCACCTGATCTTTCAACTTCTCCCCTTTATAAATGTTTCTCTTGTTGTTGCTTGTTCTTTTAATTTCTTTTTTCACTGGTGCATCCTCCCCACCTGTATTTTCATGCCACAAGCTGCACTCTCTCCTGGCTGAATTATCTGCTTTTTTCCAGCACATAGGGGCAAATTTAACTTTGTCCCTTTTCACTGGTCCCTTCTGTGGGGTAAAAATTACTTATTTGGTATAATAAATGCTAAAAATAGATCCCCCATTTTGCTCACCATGGTTCATCCTGTTCATTGCAAATTAGCAATGCTGGGAGAATTTATTAACAATTTTAGAGTTTCTGCCTTGTGATCTGCATGGGCAACCAGGGGACAGAAAAGAGAAGGGGCAGGACTACAGTGCAGTCAAGTGCATGTTGCACAGTTAGAGGGAAGTTAGGGTACTTGGTACTAATTTTTTTTTTTTGATTGGAGTATAATTGCTTTACAATGTTGTGTTAGTTTCTGCTGTACAACGAAGTGAATCAGCTGTATGTATACATATATGCCCTCCCTCTTAAACCTCCCTCCAACCCTCCCTCCCCCGACATGCCACCCATCTAGGTCATCACAGAGCACTGAGCTGAGCTCTCTGTGCTATACAGCAGGTTCCCACTAGCTCTCTATTTTACACATGGTAGTGTATTTATGTCAAACCTAATAATCTTGTTATATCACTTACTGGGTTGTTTTAGAAAGTCAAACTCCCTATTGTTCCTTCATTAGTCTTAAAATAAAGTACGTTAGTTCTCTTTAAGGTACATTAGGCCTTGGAGCTGTAAAGAAAGATGGACTACATCAAATAACATGTATTTAAGGCAAGCAATTCCCTAAGATTCAGAGTTGATAATTGGGATGGCCAAAGATTAAAATCTCAGACACCTAAAATGTGAACTGCGTGGAAACAAACCTTTATAGCTGTTTCTCACTGTAATGCTCTGTATTTGTGACACATGCTTAAGGACGAAACTGCAGTGTCACAAAGAACTTCTTTAAATTATTAATAACAAAAAGTAAACACTAATGAAAAGCCAAAATAGATTTTCATGGAATTCTATTCAGGAGCAAGCACAATGATGATTTTGCAATATGTGAAAGTGACTTAAATAAATAAAAATACTCAGAGCTTTATTCCTACTGGGTCAGAATAAATTTTTAAAATTTTCTCCTACAGGCTACAGTCTCTTTGAGGGATTGTCTGTTTCAATATATTAATACCTTCAACAATTAACACTGTACATTGTTCCTAGAAGGCGTCTGTAAGTATCTGTTGGATGAGTTGATTAAATTCGAAAATGTGGACACTTCTAACAAATTTTATTGGTACAAATCTCTCTTGAAAAGTGTTTCTATCTAACCATTGTGTTGCCATGCTTCTTGCAGAAGACGATATCTGTCACAGATTTCCTCAGAGTTGGAGGCAAGTGAGGGCTATTCTTTATCCATCATCCAAGAATCGGTTAAGTGTTAACTCTCTTTCATTTGATAATCACCTACGCTTTCTTATATCATTTTGGGGGAAATACCTCAACACGTTAAGTATTCAAAGCCCCCCAGGTGATTCTAATGTGTAGCAAAGTGTGAGAACAGTTCTATAGAATATTTCTCTTCAGTTGTAGGGAAAAACAACCACCAAGCCACTGTTCTTAGATTTTTTTTTCTAATGTTGCAGGAAAATGGGGCACGAGAAGATGGTCATGTCCCAGGTCTCTGGTGAGTCCCTGGAACAGCTGCCAAGTGAGGGTCCTTGGCTTCGTGCAGGAAAGAATTCAAGAGTGAGCCATAGTACTGTGAAAGCAGGTTTATTTAGAGAGACAACACACTCCATAGGTAGAATGAAGTCTTTCTAAGAAGGTGAGAACGGCCCTGAAATATGGGGTGGTTAGTTTTTATGGGCTGGGTAACTTCATACGCTAACGAGTGGGAGGATTATTCCAACTATTTTGGTGAAGGGGCGGAGATTTCCAGGAATTGGGCCACTTCCCACCTTTTGGCCTTTTATGGTCAGCGTTGGAACTGTCATAGTGCCTGTAGGTGTGTCATTTAGCTAATGTATTACAATGAGCATATAATGAAGCTTAAGTTGAATCTTCTGCCATCTTGGGCCTAATTGGCTCTAACCAGTTTTTTTTTTTGTCATATCCTCAATGGCTGTGTCATTCTTTTAATGCCCTACCCTCTTCCCTCCTGTCTCACTAAGTGTCTTATATAACACCATGGAAAAAGTCCAACTTCAGGAACTCAGTTACATTTTGCTTCTGTGTTCTATGTTGTTTATGGAACCTGCTCCCAAATTGCCAGATTGAAATATCATGTTTGCAGAGGATTTAAGACCTAATAAGACATTGCCTTTACTCTTGAGGTACAATGCCAGCCTGAGTGGGTTTTCTGTTCTTTATAGTTGTTTCTTAATATCATCATCATCACTTTCCTAATTCTACCAGTTTCTATTGCTGTGTAATAAATTACCACAAATGTAGCAGCTTAGTGTAATACCTATTTAATTTGTTAGCTCACAGTTTTCTAAGTAAAAAATCAGAAAATGAAGTGGTTGGGTTTTCTGCATAGGTTCTCAGACAGCTAAAATCAAGGTGCTGACCTGGCTGAGTTCTTATCTGTAGGCTCTGGAGACATTTATTTCCAAGCTCCTTCTTGCTGTTGGCAGAAATCAGTTCCTCTTGGTTGTGGGACTGAGTCTCCATTTCCTTGCTGGCTGTCAGCTGGGGTTCACTCTCAGCTCCTAGAGTCTGTCCGCAGTTCACACCATGGATGTTTTCTTTCTTCCAGGCCATCAGGAACATGCTTTTCTGACTTCTGATCACAATTCTCTATGACCAGCCAAAAAAAAAAACCTCTTTGGATTTAAAGGACTCAATTCAGCAGCTATTGCAGACATCTGTTCTCCAGATCTTGCTTTGGTGATGATCTCAGTCACCTAAGGCTTATGCTATTGTCCTGCATCCCCATCTTCCAACCTTCAACTCATACTCTGAAGTTCCAATTACCTGTCTATTTCCCCCAAGGCCTTGCTCCTTGAGCTCTAAGACAATATTTATCTCATTTGATTAAAGAATCTGCTTCCTCCACTAATGGACTGAGAATAGAAGAAAGTCCCAATAGACCTTCTTTACCCCCTGCAGGGGATAATTTTCCTTATTTTAAATGTTTACTGATTTTAAAGTCTACTTTGACTGTTGGAGTTTAGTGGACCCTTTGAGAAGATACTTTATTACTAGAGGGAAGACTCTCTTCCTTGTTATAGGAAACGTGTTGAAAACTCTCATTTTTTAAAAAGGCATTTTGAAAGCATTCCAAGTGAAACAGATCATGAACATTCTGCTCCCCAAAGTAGAAGCTGTATATAAAGATTTCTTATGCTGAAAAATGACACATTAAATATAGACAAAGGTAGTTTATGTGAATATTTTGGCCCAGTTATAAGCATTTTTCTTCTCTGTAGCATAGGTCTACCTATTAATTTTCCCTATAGGCTGACAGTCTTACTGTTGCAGTGTTAACAATAGAAGATGAAAAATATGCTACTGTGAGAGTTTACGACTGTGAACCCATATATATCAAAATCGATTTCTAATATGGGTTTACTACTTGGTCCCTATATATTTCCAGCTAAAGACCATATTAAATTCTGGTTGACTTCTCTAAAACCTATGGCTCTTTTGTAGAAATTTGCTGTAATTAATATTAACATCTTATTGCAGAAATATTTTCTTCTATGACATAGATTAGTAAAAGTAATTTTCTTCTCTATACAGTCAATACCCATAAAGTGCCAAATCCTGATGTCTGCGATGCTATACCTTTAGATGTATCCTTGACCTTTGTGAATATATAATTCTTACACTCAGTTATAGGACAGTGAGCCACAAGATGTCTTTTCTTTTGTTCCTAGACATTGAAGCAGAATCTCAAGCAATACCCACGACCCCAATATCACCATAAAAAAATCAACAGATGATCTTTGTTTGGTTTGCCATCAAGTATGTAATGTTTAGAACATTTCAGCTCAGGATGTAGGTACTACAGAAAAGCTTGCTAGGCATGTTGTCGTTTCTAACTCTTAGATTCCTTTTGTAGATCTCAGTATTTCCTCCTCTACACAACTCCAAGGAAGCAATTGCTTTTTATTCGTGCTTAAAGATTAATAAATACTTTAATGTATAACCCCTTCAATTTTACTATTTGAATTACTGGATTAATGATCTCTGCTAAAAACTTATTCAGAGCAAATAAATTAAAATGAAATATTGTACGTCCTCTCCATCCATTTAATCTTCATCTATTTGTATTTCTTTTTTTTTTTTTTACATCTTTATTGGAATACAATTGCTTTACAATGGTGTGTTAGTTTCTGCTTTATAACAAAGTGAATCAGTTATACATATACATATGTTCCCACATCTCTTCCCTCTTGCATCGCCCTCCATCCCACCCTCCCTATTCCACCACTCTAGGTGGTCACAAAGCACCGAGCTATCTCCCTATGCTGTGCGGCTGCTTCCCACTAGCTATCTATTTTACATTTGTTAGTGTATATATGTCCACGCCAATCTCTCACTTTGTAACAGCTTACCCTTCCCCCTCCCCATGTCCTCAAGTCCATTCTCTAGTAGGTATGTGTCTTTATACCTGTCTTACCACTAGGTTCTTCATCACATTTTTTTTTTCTTAAATTCCATATATATGTGTTAGCATACGGTATTTGTCTTTCTCTTTCTGACTTACTTCACTCTGTATGACAGACTCTAGGTCCATGCACCTCATTACAAATAGCTAAATTTCGTTTCTTTTTATGGCTGAGTAATATTCCATTGTATATATGTGCCACATCTTCTTTATCCATTCATCCGATGATGGACACTTAGGTTGTTTCCATCTCCTGGCTATTGTAAATAGAGCTACAATGAACATTTTGGTACATGACTCTTTTTGAATTATGGTTTTCTCAGGGTATATGCCAAGTAGTGGGATTGCTGGGTCATATGGTAATTCTATTTGTAATTTTTTTAAGGCACCTCCATACTGTTCTCCATAGTGGCTGAACCAATTCACATTCCCACCAGCAGTGCAACAGCGTTCCCTTTTCTCCGCACCCTCTCCAGCATTCATTGTTTTGAGATTTTTTGATGATGGCCATTCTGACCGGTGTGAGATGATATCTCATTGTAGTTTAGATTTGCATTTCTCTAATGATTAATGATGTTGAGCATTCTTTCATGTCTTTGTTGGCAGTCTGTATATCTTCTTTGGAGAAATGTCTATTTACTTCTTCTGCCCATTTTTGGATTGGGTTGTTTGTGTTTTACTTATTGAGCTGCATGAGCTGGTTCTAAATTTTGCAGATTAATCCTTTGTCAGTTGCTTCATTTGCAAATATTTTCTCCCATTCTGAGGGTTGTCTTTTGGTCTTGTTTATGGTTTCCTTTGCTGTGCAAAAGCTTTTAAGTTTCATTAGGTACCATTTGTTTATTTTTGTTTTTATTTCCATTTCTCTAGGAGGTGGGTCAAAAAGGATCTTGCTGTGATGTATGTCGTAGAGTGTTCTGCCTATGTTTTCCTCTAAGAGTTTGATAGTTTCTGGCCTTACATTTAGGTCTTTAATCCATTTTGAGCTTATTTTTGTGTATGGTGTTAGAGAGTTATCTAATCTCATACTTTTACTTGTACCTGTCCAGTTTTCCCAAAACCACTTATTGAAGAGGCTGTCCTTTCTCCACTGTACATTCCTGCCTCCTTTATCAAAGATAAGGTGACCATATGTGCGTGGGTTTATCTCTGGGCTTTCTATCCTGTTCCATTGATCTATCTTTCTGTTTTTGTGCCAGTACCATACTCTCTTGATTACTGTAGCTTTGTAGTATAGTCCGAAGTCAGGGAGCCTGATACTTCCAGCTCCGTTTTTCGTTCTCAAGATTGCTTTGGCTATTTGGGGTCTTTTGTGTTTCCATACAAATTGTGAAATTTTTTGTTCTAGTTCTGTGAAAAATGCCAGTGGTAGTTTGATAGGGATTGCATTGAATCTGTAGATTGGTTTGGGTAGTAGAGTCATTTTCACAATGTTGATTCTTCCAATCCAAGAACATGGTATATCTCTCCATCTATTTGTATCATCTTTAATTTCTTTAATCAGTGTCTTATAATTTTCTGCATACAGGTCTTTTGTCTCCTTAGGTAGGTTTATTCCTAGACAAATTACTCTTTTTGTTGCAGTAGTAAATGGGAGTGTTTTCTTGATTTCACTTTCAGATTCTTCATCATTAGTGTATAGGAATGCCAGAGATTTCTGTGCATTAATTTTGTATCCTGTTACTTTACCAAATTCATTGATTAGCTCTAGTAGTTTACTACTAGCATCTTTAGGATTCTCTATGTATAGTGTCATGTCATCTGCAAACAGTGACAGCTTTACTTCTTCTTTTCCGGTTTGGATTCCTTTTATTTCCTTTTCTTCTCTGATTTCTATGGCTAAAACTTCCAAAACTATGTTGAATACGAGTGGTGAGAGTGGGCAACCTTGTTTTGTTCCAGATCTTAGTGGAAATGCTTTCAGTTTTTCACCATTGAGGATGATGTTGGCCGTGGGTTTGTCATATATGGCCTTTATTATGTTGAGGAAATTTCCGTCTATGCTACTTTCTGGAGGGTTTTTATCATAAATGGTGTTGAACTTTGTTGAAAGCTTTCTCTGCATCTATTGAGATGATCATATGATATTTCTCCTTCAATTTGTTAATATGGTGTATCACATTGATTGATTTGCGTATATTGAAGAATCCTTGCATAATCCTGGAATAAACCCCACTTGATCATGGTGTATGATCCTTTTAATGTGCTGTTGGATTCTGTTTGCTAGTATTTTGTTGAGGATTTTTGCATCTATGTTCATCAGTGATATTGGCCTGTAGTTTTCTTTCTTTGTGACATTCTTGTCTCGTTTTGGTATCAGGATGATGGTGGCCTTGTAGAATGAGTTTGGGAGTGTTCCTCCCTCTGCTATATTTTGGAAGAGTTTGAGAAGGATAGGTGTTAGCTCTTCTCTAAATGTTTGATAGAATTCGCCTGTGAAGCCATCTTGTCCTGGGCTTTTGTTTGTTGGAAGATTTTTAATCACAGTTTCAATTTCAGTGCTTGTGATTGCTCTGTTCATATTTTCTATTTCTTCCCAATTCAGTCTTGGCAGGTTGTGCATTTCTAAGAATTTGTCCATTTCTTCCAGGTTGTCCATTTTATTGGCATAGAGTTGCTTGTAGTAATCTCTCATGATCTTTTGTATTTCTGCAGTGTCAGTTGTTACTTGTCCTTTTTCATTTCTAATTCTGTTGATTTGAGTCTTCTCCCTTTTTTTCTTGATGAGTCTGGCTAATGGTTTATCAATTTTGTTTATCTTCTCAAAGAACCAGCTTTTAGTTTTATTGATCTTTGCTATCATTTCCTTCATTTCTTTTTCATTTATTTTTGATCTGATTTTTATGATTTGTTTCCTTCTGCTAACTTTGGGGTTTTTTTTGTTCTTCTTTCTCTAATTGATTTAGGTGCAAGGTTAGGTTGTTTATTCGAGATGTTTCCTGTTTCTTAAGGTAGGATTGTATTGCTATAAACTTCCCTCTTAGAACTGCTTTTGATGCATCCCATAGGTTTTGGGTCGTCGTGTCTCCGTTGTCATTTGTTTCTAGGTATTTTTTGATTTCCTCTTTGATTTCTTCAGTGATCAC
Source organism: Delphinapterus leucas (assembly GCF_059928025.1). Lineage (NCBI taxonomy): Eukaryota > Metazoa > Chordata > Mammalia > Artiodactyla > Monodontidae > Delphinapterus > Delphinapterus leucas. Next base: position 23,033,297 of record NC_143133.1, read on the forward strand.
TTCGTTATTAAGTAGTGTATTGTTTAGCCTCCATATGTTTGTATTTTTTACAGATCTTTTCCTGTAATTGATATCTAGTCTCATAGCGTTGTGGTCAGAAAAGATACTTGATACAATTTCAATTTTCTTAAAATTACCAAGGCTTGATTTGTGATCCAAGATATGATCTATCCTGGAGAATATTCCATGAGCAACTTGAGAAAAATGTGTATTCTGTTGTTTTTGGATGGAATCTCCTATAAATATCAATTAAGTCCATTTTGTTTAATGTATCATTTAAAGCTTGTGTTTCCTTATTTATTTTCATTTTGGATGATCTGTCCATTGGTGAAAGTGGGGTGTTAAAGTCCCCTACTATGAATGTGTTACTGTCAATTTCCCCTTTTATGGCTGTTAGTATATGCCTTATGTATTGAGATGCTCCTATGTTGGGTGCATAAATATTTACAATTGTTATATCTTCTTCTTGGATCGATCCCTTGATCATTATGTAGTGCCTCTCTTTGTCTCTTCTTATACTCTTTATTTTAAAGTCTATTTTGTCTGATATGAGAATTGCTACTCCAGCTTTCTTTTGGTTTCTATTTGCATGGAATATCTTTTTCCATCCCCTCACTTTCAGTCTGTATGTGTCTCTAGGTCTGAAGTGGGTCTCTTGTAGACAGCATATATATGGGTCTTGTTTTTGTATCCATTCAGCCAGTCTGCGTCTTTTAGTGGGAACATTTAATCCATTTACATTTAAGGTAATTATCGATATGTATATTCCTATTCCCATTTTCTTAATTGTTTTCGGTTTGTTAGTATAGGTCTTTTCCTTCTCTTGTGTTTCTTGCCTAGAGACGGTCCTTTAGCATTTGTTGTAAAGCTGGTTTGGTGGTGCTGAACTCTCTCAGCTTTTGCTTGTCTGTAAAGGTTTTAATTTCTCCATCAAATCTGAATGAGATCCTTGCTGGGTAGAGTAATCTTGGTTGTAGGTTTTTCCCTTTCATCACTTTAAATATGTCCTGCCAGTCCCTTCTGGCTTACAGAGTTTCTGCTGAAAGATCAGCTGTTAACCTTATGGGGATTCCCTTGTGTGTTATTTGTTGTTTTTCCCTTGCTGCTTTTATATGTTTTCTTTGTATTTAATTTTTGACAGTTTTGGCATGTTTCTCCTTGGATTTATCCTGTATGGGACTCTCTGTGCTTCCTGGACTTGATTAACTATTTCCTTTCGCATATTAGGGACGTTTTCAACTATAATCTCTTGAAATATTTTCTCAGTCCCTTTCTTTTTCTCTTCTTCTTCTGGAACCCCTATAATTTGAATGTTGGTGCATTTAATGTTGTCCCAGTGGTCTCTGAGGGCGTCCTCAGTTCTTTTCATTCTTTTTTCTTTATTCTGCTCTGAAGTAGTTATTTCCACTATTTTGTTTTCCAGGTCACTTATCCGTTCTTCTGCCTCAGTTATTCTGCTATTGATCCCATCTAGAGTATTTTTACTTTCATTTATTGTGTTGTTCATCATTGCTTGCTTCATCTTTAGTTCTTCTAGATCCTTGTTAAATGTTTCTTGCATTTTGTCTATTCTATTTCCAAGGTTTTGGATCATCTTTACTATCATTATTTGAATTCTTTTTCAGGTAGACTGCCTATTTCCTATTCATTTGTTAGGTCTGGTGGGTTTTTATCTTGCTCCTTCATCTGCTGTGTGTTTTTCTGTCTTCTCCCTTTGCTTATCTTACTGTGTTTGGGGTCTCCTTTTTCCAGGCTGCAGGTTCATAGTTTCCGTTGTTTTTGGTTTCTGCCACCAGTGGCTAAAGTTGGTTTAGTGGGTTGTGTAGGCTTCCTGGTGGAGGGGAAAAATGCCTTTGTTCTCGTGGATGAGGCGGATCTTGTCTTTCTGGTGGGCATGTCCACGTCTGGTGGTGTGTTTTGGGGTGTCTGTGGACTTATTATGATTTTAGGCAGCCTCTCTGCTAATTGGTGGGGTTGTATTCCTGTCTTGCTAGTTGTTTGGCATAGGGTGCCCAGCACTGTATCTTGCTAGTCGTTGAGTGAAGCTGAGTGCTGGTGTTGAGATGGAGATCTCTGGGAGATTTTTGCCGTTTGATATTATGTGGAGCTGGGGGGTCTCTTGTCGACCAGTGAACTGAAGTTGGCTCTCCCACCTCAGAGGCACAGCAGTGACTCCTGGCTGCAGCACCAAGAGCCTTTCATCCACACGCCTCAGAGTAAAAGGGAGAAAAAGAAGAAAGAAAGAAAGAAAGAAAGAAAGAAAGAAAGAAAGAAAGGAAGGAAGAAAGAAAGAAAGAAAGAAGGGAGGGAGGGAGGGAGGGAGGGAAGGAAGGAAGGAAGGAAGGAACGGAAAGAGGCTAAAAGAAAATAAAATAAAGTAAGGTAAAATGAAATAAAATTATTAAAATAAAAAAGTAATTATTAAGAAAAAAAACAAAACAAACTAAAAACCCCCAAAACAGACAGATAGACCCCTAGGACAAATGGTGAAAGCAAAGCTATACAGACAAAATCTCACACAGAAGCATACACATACACACTCACAAAAAGAGGAAAAGGGGAAAAAATCATAAATCTTGCTCTCAAAGTCCACCTCTTCAATTTGGGATGATTCGTTGTCTATTCAAGTATTCCACAGATGCAGGGTACATCAAGTTGATTGTGGAGATTTAATCCGCTGCTCCTTAGGCTGCTGGGAGAGATTTCCCTTTCTCTTCTTTGTTCGCACAGCTCTCGCGGTTCAGCTTTGAATTTGGAACCGCCTCTGCGTGTAGGTCGCCGGAGGGCGTCTGTTCTTCGCTTAGACAGGACAGGGTTAAAGGAGCTGCTGATTCGGGGGCTCTGGCTCACTCAGGCCGAGGTGAAGGAGGGGTTTGGAGTGCAGGGCGAGCCTGCGGCGGCAGAGGCCAGCATGATGTTCCACCAGCCTGTGGCGCACTGTGCATTCTCCGGGGGAAGTTGTCCCTGGATCACGGGACCCTGGCAGTGGCGGGCTGCACAAACTCCCCGGAAGGGAGCTGTGAGTGTGACCTGTGCTCACACAGAGGCTTCTTGGTGGTGGCAGCAGCAGCCTTAGCGTCTCATGCCTGTGTCTGGGGTCCACGCTGTTAGCCACGGTTCGCGCCCGTCTCTGGAGCTCCTTTAAGCAGTGCTCTTAATCCCCTCTCCTGGCGCACCAGGAAACTTTTGGGAGGTCTGACGTCTTCTGCCAGCGTTCAGTGGGTGTTCTGTAGGAGTTGTTCCATGTGTAGATGTATTTCTGATGTATCTTTGGGGAGGAAGGTGATCTCCGCGTCTTAGTCTTCCGCCATCTTCCTAGATACTCCTGCAGAGCCCGGCCAAGAAGATCTGCTCCCAGCCCAGGCCCGAGCTGCAGAAGCGCAAGTCAGCTGGCAAAACTCGAGTCTTAGAAGCTGCTGGTCTCCTTGGACGTTCTGCAGCAGTGCCTGCCTGAATAGATACCAGAGGCGCGGGGCCAGGGCAGCGCCAAGGATCTGTCTCCTGCCGTTTTGGAGAAAAGACGTCGGAGGGAGTGGAGGAAGCAGGAGCGCGACCGGAAGGAGAAGCCCATCTATTTGTATTTCTAATGATTTAATAGCTCTTGCTACAACAGAAACTTCCTTATGTCCAGAATTACTTGAGATTAAGATAATGCTAACTCAGTTTATCTTGTAGATTTATATGAAAAAATTAGAAATTTAAAAAAGGAAAGAAAGAAAATGCTTCAAGTCCATTAATATAGTACTAGGGCTGTCTGCTTATATTATTTAAATATTTTCAAGAAGATAATATAAAAAATGGGAGAGAGCTGGGTATGAAGATCTAAGCATAGAAACAATGGATGTGGTAAGTATATAGAAGGGTTATATTCAGAGGATGAGGAAGAATGAAATTTTGTGAGGCTTGTAAAAGGAAATCATGTTTGCAAGCAATCAATTATGAAACTGTTATCTAAACCATCAGTTATTGTTATCTAAGACACTAGGAATTTGAAGACCTAAATTAAATTACATTTTTCTTATTTAAAACAATGAGAATAATCATTTTGAAAAATTGTTTTTTTCATTGAGGTACAATTGACAAACATATTAGTTTCAGGTGTATAACGTAATGATTCCATATGTTGCAAAATGATCACCGCCGTAAGTCTATTTAACATCCATCACCATACATAGTTATAGAATTTTTTTCTTGTGATGAGAACTTTTAATATTTACTCTTTATCAGCTTTCAAATACACAATATAGTACATTACACTGTACATTACATCCCTGTGACTTGTCTAATGAGTGGAAGTTTGTACCTTTTGACTCCCTTCACTCATTTCACCTGCCTCTGACATCCACTGGTCTGTTCTCTGTATCTATGAGCTCAGTTTCCTTGTTTGTTTGTTTTAAATTTCCACATAAAAATGAGATCATATGATATTTGTCTTTCTCTGACTTACTTCACTTAGCATAATGCCCTCAAGGTTCATCCATGTTGTTCTCAATAGCAAAATTTCATTCTTTTTTTATGGCTGAATAATATTCCATTGTGTGTATATGTGTGTGTATCACATTTTAACATATATATATACACACACACACATATATGATACATATATACATATATATCTCTCTCATTTTGTTTACCCATTCATCTGTTGATGAACCTTAGGTTGTTTACATATCTTGACTAATGTAAATAACAATAAACATAGGGGTGCAGATATCTTTTCAAGTTAGTGTTTCTGTCTTTGGATACATACCCAGAAGTAGAATTGCTGGATCCTATGGTAGTTCTGTTTTTAATTTTTGAGGAACCTCCAAACTGTTTTCCAAAATGGGAGCACTCGTTTACATTCTCACCAACAGTGCAGAAAGGTTCTCCTTTCTCCACATCCTCTCTTGTTATTTCATGTCTTTTTGATAATAGCTGTTCTAACAGGTGTGAGGTGATATCTCATTGTAGTTTTGATTTGCATTTTCCTAATGATTAGTGATGTTGGACATCTTTTCAAGTACCTGTTGGTCATCTGTATGTCTTTTTTGGCAAAGTGTCTATTTAGATCCTCCACCTATTTTTCAATTGACTTTTTTGTTTTGTTTTGTTTGATTTTTTGCTATTGAGTTGTTTGTTTTGTTTTTATGAAGAACTATCTTAATGTCTTCTCACTTGAGAGGCACTGACCTAGAGGAATACTGGTCATGTGATCACGGGTGGAATTGTTAGAAATGAAGTGGGCCACTGGTCTTGTGAGGAATTAGTGGTATTGGTGGTGGCGAGATTGTTGGGGTTTACTGAAAATGCCTAAGGATCAAAAAACACAGGATCTTTTTGGGCAAAGCTGATGTTCAGATACCGGAGTGACTGAGTCTAAGTGCCAAAATCAGAGGTCAAAGGCAGGTATAAACATCTGGGAGAATCTGGGCAGGTAGGGGCCAGAATGGAGCTGATTGCAAAACAGAAAAGGAGAAGGCTTTGAAAAACAGCACAAACACAGAATGATGTTTCTAGACTGACCTTATTAGCCAGATGGAAATCTGGAACTAGACTGCCTGGGTTAAAATTCTGACTCTCCTATTTACTATATCTGTGACATTAGTGAGCTTAACTAATCTTTTAAAGTATTTGTTTTCTCATATATAAAATGCAAAAATTATAGTAATAATCATCTAGCACTGTTGTGAGAATTAAATGAATCAATACATATAAAGTGCTTAAATCATTAGCATGTACCTAAAAGATGATATGTTTATATTGTTGTTGTTATTGTTTTTATTAAAGAATGAAGTTAAATCAAACAATTAATGTTCTAGGAACTATGCTCCTTTAATATTCCCAACATCTCTGACATATATTTTTTATTCCTATTTTGACAGATGGGGAAATTAATTTTCAGAGAGGAAAATGACCTAAGGTTTCACAGCTTTAAGAAAAGGTATGGATTACAAAGAAGATACCTCTGACTTCCCAGATGATATATAGTTTTATTTTCACTATGTCATAACTTAAGTAACATAAGAAGTCTCTCTAAAGACTGCGTAATTTTAGACGAAAAATAAAGTGATTCTGTTGAGTAAAGAGGGAAGAGTTGAGCAGGATTTGCTTTAAATAAGTTCAGTGCATTTTAATTGGGTCTTGACAGCACACGCATTTTAGCCAGGACTAATGAACGAAAGTTAGGAATAAAGAAAGAGTAGAATTTTAGAAGCAAAAACAGTGAAAAAAACCCCCACGTTACAGGTGTTTCTTGCACATTGGCATGCAGGCATGGTAAAGACTGATGCATGAAAATAATTGTGAGTTACTTTGTATGGCTAGAACATGAATGAATGAAAGCAGCAATTGGAAGTGAGAGTAGACAGGTATTTGGGGCTACATTACAAATAGTCTTAAATTCTATAATGAGGATTTAAACTATGCACTGTAGAGAGTGGGGAAACTTCTAAGACATTCTAAAATGGAAGATGAATATAATAAAATATATACTGAAAGAGAACTCTGGTAGCAAGGTGAATGGTATTTTTGTTGTGAGAGAAAGTGGGCAAAGGATATCACAGACTCTACAAAGAGTCATGATGAGTTTTTTCATTAAGATAATGGAAATACAGAGGATGAAATCCTTAGAGAAGTAATTTAAGAAAATAAGACTCAAACTCTATTTAATATTGGAAATTAAGAAAGGATAATTTGTGAGTGGCTGATTTTTATCTGTGACCACTGAGTAAATGATAATTTATTATTATATGGAAAGACAGGCAGAGAAGCAGGTTTTAGAGGGAAAATGAGGAATTCAGGTTTGAACAGGCTAAGCTGGAGGGACAGTGGGATATTTAGATAAAGCAGCTATTTGGAAACCTGTCTGTGATATTCAGAAAACTGGCCAGGACTAGAGGTGTAGGCTTGAGGATTCTCACTATGCAACTGATAATTAAATTCATGTGAATCATAGATTACCCTGCATATAAATATAGAGGGAAGAGAATATAGATAGTATAGAACCCTGGAAGACACCAGTATTTACATAGCAAAAGGGGGCAACTTGCCGGTAAAAAAGATGAAGTGGAATAAAAGATTTAGTGAAGCTGTGAAAAAAGAGGTGAAATAGACGATAAAGGAATAGGAAGTTTTAATGAGAGAATGGTCAATTTCAGAAAATCAGACTGTAGGGTCAAGAAAGATGAAGACATTTAAGAAGTCATTGGACTTCACAATTATAAAACAGTAGGATATTTTTTCCAAGAACATTTTTAGTGGCATAATCAGAGGAAAGGTAGATTGTGATGAGTGAAAGAATGAATGGAATGAGAAACAGGAGGTAGCAAATACAAATAACTCTTTGAAGAAGAGTTGAGTAGGAAGATGATACTTGAAATAACTATTGGAAAAGAAGTCATGGTTTTCTTTGAGAAAATAGCAAATGAAACCAGTATAAGTAAATTTTTGGTATACCTTGAGGTGGAGAAGATGTTTGAAAACATTTGCTCCTCATGGTTTCTATTTTCTCATAGTATGAGACAAGGACATCTGCTGGGTGACTTTAGAAACTTGGATTTGGAATACTCTACTAGTAGGTGAATAAAGAGTTGGGATAATAAGTGGGATTGGTGTATAAATGTAGTTTTAAAAACATAGCAAGAAAGTTATATAAGAATATTGATTGTACCATAGTATATTCTTAGTAGCCTGGGAAAAGGAACAAAGAAAATGGACAGATGGGTTGAGCCATGGTTGGAAATTGGCAAGGCAGATGTATAAAGTCAAAGGGTAAAAGGAAATGAATCCAGGAAGATTCAGATGGATAAGAAAAACTGGGATCAGACAACTAAGCATATTCTGTATCATTGCCAGTGATTTGGTGCTATAGGTGAGAAAGTGGAGTTAAGTACAGGGATAGGAGTTTGCCAGTCATCTCTTACCTTTCACTTTCTGCATGTGTGATAAGAGGGGTAAATTTTTAAAATATAATTTCCAAGAAATTGCTGAAATATGACTAAAATTTTTTTGTAAGGATATGATAGAATTGGCATAGTCTAAGTGAAGAAAATAGCATCTTAGACTTAAATGTGAACTGCATGAGACATTGGAAGTGCAATCTGTGGATTTTCTCCTTCTTGCCTACCCAGTGACCTTAGACAAATTTTACTTTTCTGGGATTTAGTTTCCTCATTTGTATAATGTACTTTTGTATAATACTTGGCACACTAGCCTCAAAAGGTTCTTTGGATCATCAATTTTACTTGAAGCTGAATTACTCAGAGGGTACTGCTCCGTGACAGAAAAAGGGAGGTGGTGGTTCTAGGGTCAAATAAATTTGGGAAGCTCCAGTATATTTTCTTCTTGGAGTGTTATAAGTTATATTAGCATATCAAGCTCCAAAATGTACTCTAGTTTTTATAAAACGAAACTGATTAATTTTATTTAGCTTTTTGCTGCTCAGCTTTATTTAACAAGACTATTTTAAATTAGGAAAAAAAATTGTCTTTATAGTCTTCAAAACTTGTAGCAGAATTCTGCAGAACACATCTTTTACCGTATATATTCTCTTTGATTTTTTTTTTTTTCTTGGTCACAAGAACTGCAAGGAAGACTACAGCAGGAAATAGTTGCACGTTATGGCCATAACGTTATGGTTATATGGTTATGGCCATAACCACTGTTATGGTTAATAGTATTTGCTCAGATTATTTTTTAAATTTTGAGAGTTCTATTACTAATTTATAAATGTAAAGCATCAAATTACACTTGAAACATACTTTGAATTGGGATTGATCATCAAATATTATTCTTATTTCTCTAGTGGTCATCAATTTCTCTGTCACAGAAACCTCTCAATGTAAGTATAAAATTTTAATTTATTTGGCTTGCTTTGATTTGACAGTATTTTTGTTTAGAAATTTTTTCATTCTTATTCATGAAAGCTATTGGTCTATAGATTCCCTTTCTTAATATATCGTCATCAGGTTTTTATATGAAGGTTGTGTGAGCTCCATAAAATGAGTTGGGAATTACTCCTTTTTCTATTTCATGGAAGACTTTATGTAGGATGTTACTTAAATATGTGGGAGAATTTTCTGGTGAGGAAATTTGGGGCTGGAAATTTCTTTACAAAAAGATGACTTAAGCAGAGCTGTAACAGTTAC